>NW_017670670.1:315303-500681 GCF_001879085.1 Nicotiana attenuata
TATGAGTATAGTGTGTTGTGATATATGGCTTCGAGCCAAGTTGGGGAGCTTGCTATTGGTTAGCGGATCGGTGGTTATGTACTATGTTAGTTCTGATTTGATGCATGCTGGTGAATCAGCTCTGGTCGTGGAGATTGGGCTGAGAATGGCACGAGTAAAGGGAAAATTTTGACAAAGATGTCATGAGCTCGGATGAGCAGGAAAGAAGTTTCGATTGTTAAGGTAAATTGGTATTGTCTTCAACGTCACCTAATATCGGTGTTTTGTAAAAAGGGCTTTGCGTCCTGGCTAATGATTCTTGATCGCTCTTTAGCGTTAGTGCGACCGGTGGTTTGGAGGTACGCCCCAAATATTGTTGCGGTAGGTTGTGGGAGTGTGTCCCACTGGAAGATTATATAAGTGTGGCATGTAGTCACTTGACTGATTAAAGATGTAAACCAAGTATCAAGGTTGTGATGGTGTCGTTAAATTGAGGAATTCATGCCTGGAGGGCACTTGGCATATTGGGTTGTGAACTGGGAAGGATTACCCCGATTGTGATGGTTGTTCTTGTGTGTTATGTGAAAAAGGGAGTTATTATGGACCCTTGAAAGGTTGTCAAACTGGTTCATTGTGAGCAGAATCGGCTTGAAGTCGGTGGATGGACTTAATGTGAATAGTGGATCTATATCAGGCCAGATGTGTGCATTTTTGTAACGTGGTCCTCATGGAGGAGTAGTTAGGTTGATGCTTCATTGCCAGGTATCTCGCGTAGTGTTGCATTACGCCGTGTGATTTGTGAAATGCCTCGAGAAATTGCTTATGTGTTGAGAATCCGTGTAGGAATGATGTTACTTCAGCAGCTTGGCTCTTGAAATTCAGACTGTATATCGCACCTCAGTTGTGCTTGAGTTTTGTAGTTTATAACGCTAAATATCCCTCAGGGATGATATTATGCACTTAGCATGCTCATGACCGATATTTGGTATTTTGTTATAATGAGCAGATTTGGCTCGACGTGTATCTCCTTATGCGAGATCTATGTGTGGATCGGGTGGCACGCCGCCATGGGTATGTTATCCGGATCGGGTTGCACGCCGCAACAGTGTGAAATCGAGTATAGTTTTCTATACACTATCTTTGTATGCCTTGCTACCTGTTTTCCAAGGAAAGTCTGTATTAGTGCGTAGGGTTCGGTAGTTCCTTCCAGAGCTCGTTTTCTTTTGTATTGCGTTCGAATTGGTAGCCTATTGGCACATTGGGGCATCATATACGACTTATAATTATGTCTGGAGTGGCTTATTGCCCGAACAGTTCGTACTGGGTAAGACGAGATCATTGAATTTGAGATCAGTGCAATCTGAGTATGTGAAGTAAAATTAAAGAGCTAAGACCATTGTTTGGCTCAGAATGAGGTGATAGTTCTTGCCAAGAGTATAGAACTAATGAATTGTTGTTTCGGTAGTAGTTATGAATGTGTACAGGTCTCATCCGTCGTGTCAGTATTGTAAGAATTTGAACAAGACTTGTGTATGTCATACAGAGCATGGTATGTGTAGTGATTCCTCCTAAGTGATTAGATAAATGACCTTCGGATGATTGGGGAAAATGATATTGCTAAGTGGAAGTGATTTGATGAGAGTATATGTCTCAAAAAAAAGGGTAATGTGATTAAACTGATTATATTTCGGCAGTAGTGCAGCATGTTCTTGTTGGGCCCACTGGTGGTATTCGAGTTTGCTCGGTAGCACAGGTAAATATCGAGTATCTGTCGTGGAATGAAGGAGTATCAAATGTGTGCATGTATTCGCACGGTGGAAATTGGGATCAGGTATGATGATTTGTGTGTTATATGGAGTTCTGATGTACAGGCTATGTTGTGATGTTGGAATTCAGACTGGTTCTCTTAGTGTTGGAAGATTTTGAACTATTGCATTATGGGCTATGTCGGAAAATGCCACAGGCTGCGTGGCAAGGTGCATTAGACTATGTTCTAGTAGAATGGTTTACCGACTCACAACCGGCTACAACAAACTATAACCGACTCACAACCGGTTACAATAAACTATAACCGATCCATAACCAAAGAAGCTCATAACTAAGTATAATTTCAAGGACCAGCGGATGGCTGGAAAGGATTGATGTTCTTGATTGGGCCTTCGTGGTGGATGCCAGTGCAGAGGCTTCTACCATTGATTCAGTTCCAGTATTGAGGGACTGTTCGGATGCATTTCTTGTGGCCGGACATATCGCCGGGTGAGATTGTGGATTTCGGTACTAAATTGGTGCCGGACACCGTATCGTACGGCTCTGGCAGGGGTTATAGTAGTGGAAGGAGCAGCTTCGGACTTCTTAGTATTGAGTTCGTTGGCAGGCCAGCGTGGCTACGTATGTAGCTTGAGTTAGCTTGGTTAGTCCCAAGTTGTATTGTTGAGGGACAGGTTAATTCGATCGTTATTGAACTTGTTAGTGAGCTGAGGAGATCTAGGAGTTACTTTTTTCTGTGCTGTGAGGCGTATGATTTGCTGGTTATGGGCACACGTGGTGCAGTTCTATTAGGGGATTCATAGTGGAGGTCGAGCGGGAAGAGTAATTGCGTGTCGCTCGGTAAAATGGAGTGTTGGGTATGGCCTATCAGGTTGCGTGTCGTGTGTTATCTGTTTCACCGTGGGTGTGATGAATTGCTTTAGTGTCAGACATTAATTGTGTGTGGCTGTTGAATTTTGATTCACAGTGTCTTGAGGCGTTTCATGTGTAACAGTGTTGGGATAGGATCGCGTATTGTAGCGAGGCTACATGGAGTTATGACCTTTCGAGGTAGATTCAATGGTTATATTTCTATGATGCGAGACGGAATCTCAGCCTTGTGTTGTAATGGTATTGATGAGCTTGAGGTACAGCTCTTTCGTTGGAGCCGTTTGTCCCGATTTGAACATGTCCAGACCGTTTCTTACGGGTGCGTGTATTAGGCAGGTTGTGGTTTAGGCTTGTATGGAGATATCATATCACCAGAGTGGTGTTGGATTCGAGGTGATCGTTGGGTTCATTAATGCATACGGACAGGTTTGATCTCAGCATGTTAAGAAGATAATATCGAGGATTGACCCGAAAATCTGTTGTGATATCAGTCAAGGGAAGTGGATTCATGAATGGTTGATCTGAGAGATGATTACGGTTTATAGCGTGTTTCATTCATCGTTGGTAGTATATAAGAGTGTTGGAATAAGGCTTTCGCTAGTAAGAGGTTCTCTGCCGGTAATTGGTTGTTGGGGACAACTGCTGTGAATAGAAGTTATAGTTCCGAGTGGTTGGTTTAGGTGGTATATCATATGTTTTTCACCTGAGGGTGCAAGTATGGGTTATTACAGCTGGTTTAGGCTTATTTTGAATATAGATGTGAGGTTATGATCTTGTGTATGATTTCGGAAGGTGCAGTGTGGTTCTATGGTTTATGGACTAGATGGAATGTGAAAATTTCAGCCATGTTGTGTTATCGGACCTATGCGAGATAGGGTGACGTGGGATCACCCCGGGTATATGATTGGTAAGATCGTTCAGCTGTTGGTTGGCTTCTAGAACAACTCTGGATACGCTCGAGGACGAGCGTTTGTTTAAGTTGGGGAGGATGTAACGACCCGACCCGTCGTTACGGGAGTTACCGCCCCGTTTTCCCCGTTTTATGCTTCTATATGTTTCATTATATGTGTTTGGAGAATTTTAAGTAATTCGGTTAGAGTTCGGTTAGAAATGAGACAATAAGTCTCTTTATGAGAAGGTTAGTTTGGAAAAGTCAACCGAATGTTGACTTATGAGTTAGAAGGCTCGGAATGGAATTCCGATGACTCGACTAGTTTCGAGGGATGATTTGTGACTTAGGAGCGCAATCGGAATTGAATTTGGAGGTCCGGTGTAGAATTAGGCNGTATAGAACTAATGAATTGTTGTTTTGGTAGTAGTTATGAATGTGTACAGGTCTCATCCGTCGTGTCAGTACTGTAAGAATTTGAACAAGACCTGTGTATGTCATGCAGAGCATGGGATGTGTAGTGATTCCTCCTAAGTGATTAGATAAATGATCTTCGGATGATTGGGGAAAAAGATGCTGCTAAGTGGAAGTGATTTGATGAGAGTATATGTCTCAGAAAAAGATAATGTGATTAAACTGATTATATTTCGGCAGTAGTGCGACATGTTCTTGTTGGGTCCATTGGTGGTATTCGAGTTTGCTCGGTAACACAGGTAAATATCGAGTATCTGTCGTGGAATGAAGGAGTATCAAATGTGTGCATGTATTCGCACGGTGGAAACTGGGATCAGGTATGATGAATTGTGTGTTATATGGAGTTCTGATGTACAGGCTAAGTTGTGATGTTGGAGTTCAGACTGGTTCTCTTAGTGTTGGAAGATTTTGAACTATTGCATTATGGGCGATGTCGGAAAATGCCACAGGCTGCGTGGCAAGGTGCATTAGACTATGTTCTAGTAGAATGGTTTATATTTCAAGGACCAGCGGATGGCTGGAAAGGATTGATGTTCTTGATTGGGCCTTCGTGGCGGATGCCAGTGCAGAGGCTTCTACCATTGATTCAGTTCCAGTATTGAGGGACTGTTCGAGTGCATTTCTTGTGGCCGGACATATCGCCGGGTGAGATTGTGGATTTCGGTACTTAATTGGTGCCGGACACCGTATCGTACGGCTCTGGCAGGGGTTATAGTAGCGGAAGGAGCAGCCTCGGACTTCTTAGTATTGAGTTCGTTGGCAGGCCAGCGTGGCTACGTATGTAGCTTGAGTTAGCTTGGTTAGTCCCAAGTTGTATTGTTGAGGGACAGGTTAATTCGATCGTTATTGAACTTATTAGTGAGCTGAGGAGATCTATGAGTTACTTTTTCTGTGCTGTGAGGCGTATGATTTGCTGGTTATGGGCACACGTGGTGCAGTTCTATTAGGGGATTCATAGTGGAGGTCGAGCGGGAAGAGTAATTGCGTGTCGCTCGGAGTTGTTATATGGAGTGTTGGGTACGACCTTTCGAGGGAGATTCAGTTGTTATATTTCTACGATGCGAGACGGAGTCTCAGCCTTGTGTTGTAATGGTATTGATGAGCTTGAGGTTGTGGTTTAGGCTTGTATGGAGATATCATATCACCAGAGTTGTGTTGGATTCGAGGTGATCGTTGGGTTCATTAATGCATACGGACAGATTTGATCTCAGCTTGTTAGGAAGATAATATCGAGGTTTGACCCGGAAATCTGTTGTGATATCAGTCAAGGGAAGTGGTTTCATGAATGGTTGATCTGAGAGATGATTACAGTTTATAGCGTGTTTCATTCATCGTTGGCAGTATATGAGAGTGTTGGAATAAGGGTTTAGATAGTGAGAGGTTCTCTGCCGGTAATTAGTTGCTGGGGACAACTGCTGTGAATAGAAGTTATAGTTCCGAGTGTTTGGTTTAGGCGGTATATCATATGTTGTCACCTGAGGGTGCAAGTATGGGTTATTACAGCTGGTTCGGGCTTACTCTGAGTATAGATGTGAATGTCTGATCTTGGGTATGATTTTTTCGGAAAGTGCAACGTGGTTCTATGGTCTATGGCTTAAAGGGACTGTGGAAGTTCGGCTATATTGTGTTATCGGGTCTATGCGAGATAGGGTGGCGAGGATCACCCCGGGTATATGATTGGTAAGATTGTTCAGCTGTTGGTTGGCTTCTAGAACAACTCTGGATACACTCGAGGACGAGCGTTTGTTTAAGTTGGGGAGGATGTAACGACCCGACCCGTCGTTACGGGAGTTACCGCCCCGTTTTCCCCGTTTTATGCTCCTATATGTTTCATTATATGTGTTTGGAGAATTTGAAGTAATTCGGTTAGAGTTCGGTTAGAAATGAGACAATAAGTCTCTTTATGAGAAGGTTAGTTTGGAAAAGTCAACCGAATGTTGACTTATGAGTTAGAAGGCTCGGAATGGATTTCCGATGATTCGACTAGTTTCGGGGGATGATTTGTGACTTAGGAGCGCAATCGGAATTGAATTTGGAGGTCCGGTGTAGAATTAGGCTTGAATTGGCTAAGGTTGGATTTTGGTGAATTCCAGATGGTAGGTGAGATTTTGATCCAAGGGTCGGATGGAATTCCGACAGTTGCAGTAGCTCCATTAGGTGATTTTGGATATGCGTGCAAAGTTTCAGATCATTCAGAGGTGTTTAGGACGGGTTTTAGATCAAATGCAAGTTTCGGAAGTTTTAGTTTAACTTAGGCTTGAATCCGTGCTAATTCGATGATTTTGATGTTAACGATAGTGTTTTGATGATTAGAACAAGTTTGAATAAGGTCTTGGGGTGTGTTGGTGCTATTGGTTGAGGTCCCGGGGGCCTCGGAGTGATTTCGGGTGGTTAAACGGAGAATCTTGATGTTGTTGCAGGTCTGGTGCACCTGGCTTCTGGTATTTTCGCATCTGCGGAAAAGGAGCCGCAGAAGCGGTTCCGCAGATGCGGCTAAGAGATCGCATAAGCGGTCCATGAGGGACCGTGGTAATTCCGCAAAAGCGGACGGGGTATCGCTTCAGCGGGTCCGCATAGGCGAAAATTTGGCCGCAGAAGCGGAATGGTGAGATCCGCAGAAGCGGATGGTTGGGCGCAAAAGCGGAAGGCCAAGGATTTAATGAAAAACCGCATAAGCGGTCATATGGCCGCAGAAGCGGTCCCACATAAGTATGGATCTGTTACGTGACTCATATGCATGTTGTGGACTCAGTATGGATCGGGCTGCACGCCGCAGCGAATGATATGATTATATTGCGCTTGGGCTGAAGGAGCCCCTCCGGAGTCTGTACACACCCCCAGTGAGCGCCGTCGACGTTAAATGGATCGGGCTACGCGCCGTAGCGGTCATGTGCATTGCATTGCATCCTTACATTATACTTGACTGATATATTTGAAGTTGTTTTGTTGTTGGTTCGTAGTTAAGTGTTGGACTGTTAGTTTTAGCTTTACTTTGTGGCATTTCGTGGATTTCTTATCTTCAAACATTTTATATGCTTATTACTCACTGAGTTGGTAGTACTCACCCCTTACTCCCTGCACCTTGTGTGAAGATTCAGGTACTTCGGGAGCTTAGTTGAGCTAGCCGCTGGTTTCCAGAGTTCCAGGAGTGGTCGAGGTAGCTGCTATGACGTCCGCAGGATCCGACTCCTCCCTTATCCCTTTATTATTTCTGTACTTTAGAACATACTTATTTTGAGGATTCTTGACTCTGTATTAGTTAGAGGCTCTAGACCCCAGGTCTTTGGGAGTTACAGTTTATGTCAGTATTTCGTATTGTTTTAATTGAGTATTTCAACTATGAGTATTAATATTTGATTTTAAGTATCTAATTAATTGGTTTTGAGCTTTGTGCTCGGGTTGAGAGAGTAAATGGTCGGGCTTGCCTAGCATTAGTGTTGGGCGCCATCACGACCGGGTTTGGGGTCGTGACACTGGTATTACTAATACACTTCTACTTAGTGTAATTTTCAATTTATAAGCTAATCAATCAGTAATAGTTCTTAAGAATACTATTAATACACTTCTACTTAATTAGTCTAATTATTAATACATGGGCTAATCAATCATTAATATTACTTAAGGATACCACTAATACGCATCTACTTTTTGTAATTATCCATTTATAAGCTAATAAATCGCTAACATTTCTTACTGATATATTTCTAATACACTTATGCTGAGTGTGAGAACTAAGAATACTATTAATACACTTCTATATATATATATATATGTGTGTGTGTGTGTGTGTGTGTGTGTGTATATATATATATATATATATATATATATATATATATATATATATATATATATAGAGTAGAACACGTATCTACTTAGTGTCTACTTTAAGGATTCCACTAATACGCATCTACTTTTTGTAATTATCAATTTATAACCACATTAATCGCTAACATTTCTCAGGTATAAGCTAATCAATTAGTATTAGTTCTTAAAACTACTACTGATAAACTTTTACGTAATCAGTGTAATTACTAATAGATAGGCTAATCAATCATTAACATTACTTAAGCATATCACTAATATGCATCTGCTTTATGTAATTATCAATTTATAAGCTAATCGATCGCTAACTTTTCTTACTGATATTACTAATACACTCATACTTAGTGTAATTCTTAATGCACAAGCTAATGAATCAGTAAAAAAATGTCAGACCCAATTTCCAAACCCGGTCGTGATGGCGCCTCTCGTGAAGACAAGGTCAGCCAACTAACCCATCGTCTCTTTAACGATTATTAAACATAAATGAATGGATAAATACGACTAAATGGCATTTATACAGATAATTTTCAACCCTACACAGCCCGACCGGGGTGTCACAAGTCACGAGCATCTAAAGAAATCCGATCACAACTACAAGGCCGGTAATATACGAAATAAAATTTGGAGTCAAAAGACGAAGTCCGGTGCCGCGAACGCCGGCGGTCACCTTGCTCAGCTACGATAACAAAATCCTCAATCAGCTCAAACCCGCTACCGGGTAACAAATACCTGCAACTGCACGCGAGGTGCAGGGAGTAAAGTGAGTACTCCAACTCAGTGAGTAATAAAGGTAAATAATAACCGAGCAGCAAGAAATCACGAAAGACACTCCATCATGCTATATAGAACAGTGCAACCCTTTGAGAAAACAGTAAAACCGTAAAAATCCTTTAGAAAATCTATCTGGGCTCAGTTACAAACCTCTTTTGAAAATATCTTTTTCAACAGTTAAGCAAATGAATGCGAAACAGATAGTGCGAGTCAGCACGTAAGTCAGCCTCTCGGGCACACCACTCCATTAACAAATAACACCAGGGTATTCTGGTAATCAGTACAAGAAGTAGCATGGATGTCAATGAAATGAGAGTGCTGAATATCATGACACGTAATACAAACAGGAACCAATGCATGAGAGCAATGCAAGGCATATGACCGTTGCGGCGTGCAGCCCGAGCCAACCATATTTAACGTCGACGGCACTCACTGGGGGTGTGTACAGACTCCGGAGGGGCTCCTACAGCCCAAGCGCAATAATCAAGCCATCTCGTGGCATCAACCAGGCCCTCAGCCTCAATATCAATACAGTACCGCTGCGGCGTGCAGCCCGAGCCATCCATATATCTAGAACTCACTATAACACTGCTGCGGCGCGCAACCCGATCCATGCTCAGTCCAAAATGCACATAAGCCACTTGGGCAATATCAAAATAATGGTTCTCAGCTCAAAATGTCAATAAAATATTGTTTAAATTTTCAAATCTTAGAAAAAATGGCTGAGTTTGCAAAAGAAACAGTATTAAAACCCTGGACCGAGATCAAATAGTATGCAAAATAATGCGAAAATAGTGATATCAATCCCTGAAGGATTCACATAGTTGGCACGAAGCCCAAACATGGCAATCAGCCCAAATTATGATGATAACAAGTAGTCTCAGTCAAATACTTTGTAATTTCATCAATCGGGACGGACCAAGTCACAATCCCCAACGGTGCTCTACCCCACGCTCGTATCCGGCGTGCAAGTCACCTCAATATAGCACTTGATGTACAAATTCGGGGTTTCAAACCCTCAGGATATCATTTACAAGTATTACTCACCTCGAACCGACAAATCTCTAGCTCGCGACGCCTTTTCTCCTCAAATCGGCCTCCACACGCGTCGAATCTATCCAACATCAGAGCGAATACATCACAATATGCTAAGGGAACAATACCCAATCGAAAACAAATCGAAAAATAGCAAAAATCTCGAAACTAGCAAAACCCGAGCCCCGGGCCCACTTCTCGAAAAATTACAAAACTCACATTACCGGATTCCTCGTCTCGCCACGAGTCCATACATACCAAGAACTCCCAAATCCGAGCTCAAATGACCTATCAAATCCCAATTTGAAATATCAAAAACTCAAGCCCTAGTTTTACCCCTTTTTGATGAATTTCAACCNACTAGCGTTACTTCAGAATTCCACTAATATTACTTAGCGATACCACTAATAAACCTCCACTTACTTTAATTATCAAACTAAAGATAAACAATCACAAACATTTCTCACAGATATTATTAACACACTTCCATTTAGCGTATAATTATCAATATATCGGCTAATCAATCACTAAAGTTACTTATATAAGGATACCACTAGTTCACTAATTGTTAACGTTACTTAAGGACACCATTAATACACTTATGCTTACAGTAATTATCAATTTATAAGATAAACCATCACTAATATTTCTTATGAAAACGACTAATACACTTCTTCTTAGTATGTAATTATTAATGTATAGATTAATCAATGTAGTTAAGGATACTACAAATTCACTTACTTTGTGTAATTATAAATTACTAAGCTAATTACCACTAATATGTTTTTAAGTAGTGTAATTACATCCACTTAGTATAAATTTCAATAAATAGGCTAATGAACCACTAAGATAGTTAAGTAAATACTTACCGAGGGACTTACCGACGGCCTCCCTCGGTATTGTGTAATAAAAAATAAAAAATAATTATGTATAATATTATATATTTAAATTACCGACGGAAATCCATCGGTACTATAAGAACAAATTCAAAATATTATGTAAATGCAATAGCGATTTAGTATACGTCGACAACTATATTTTCTTTTTCATTTTTTTTAAAGCACCGAGAGACACCGTCGGTATCTAAAAAAAATAATTCAAAAATATAAATACAAAATGTTCCGAGGGAGTCCGTCACTAAATTACCGATGGAGTCCGTCGGTACAACCATTTAAACTTTGACCGGTCAAAATATCATTATTTACCGACGGACTTCCGTCGGTTCTTTTTTAAAAAAATTAGAAATTAAAAAATTCTAGAGTATCGAGAGACTCCGTCGGAAAGTCCTTCGGAATACCGACGGAAAAAAGTCCGTCGGTACTGTTATGTCGGTAATCAGGTGATTTTTAGTAGTGAATGAGGAAAGTCCAGCTAATCAGTTGTTGTATTCGAGTGTATTCAACTGTATTCGTGGAGTGAAACATGGGATTAATGTTGGAGAGATTATTGTATTCGACTGTATTCACAACGTGAAATAGGGGATTACACTGTTTTTAAAACGGAAAGTGAATCAATTAACATAATAGATTCCTAATATAACTCAACAAACTCAATTATAACACACAAATTTTGTATTTTCAGTTATAAAAAAGATTCTCAACCGAAAAATACCCCAAAAACATAGCAATCTTCAGAGAAATTATAAAATACATGTGAATACATAAATTATATTAAATAAAAAAACATATGAATACATTCAAGGCATATTGTCACGACCCGGATTTCCCACCCTCGGGAGTCGTGATGGCGCCTACTATTAGGAGCTAGGCAAGCCAACTATTCATTATCTCTTTTAGCAAACATCGACATTAATAAAAATAACGAATCATTTAATAGAAAAACGGAAGTCTTAAATATAAATAAACGGAAAACAATGCGGAAGTTCAATACAACTCTACCCAGAACTGGAGTCACAAACTCACGAACGTCTAGAGAATGCTAAATATAATGTCTGAATAAAAACATAATTCTGTTTGTTCCGGTATAAAGGGTAACAAACTAAAGTAAAGATAGAAGAGACTCCGGGCCATGCGGATGCCAGCAAGGCTACCTCGGGATCTCTGGACTGAAGTCAGCTCCCAAAACTCCTACTGCTGTCCAAAAGCTGCTCCGACACCGTGATCTGTGCAAAAAGATGCACAGAGTGTAGCATCAGCACAACCGACCCCATGTGCTGGTAAGTGCCTGGCCTAACCCCGGCGAAGTAGTGACGAGGCTAGACCGGACTACCAAACAAACCTGTGCAGTTCAATATATATGTATGCAATATAAAGGTATACAGAAATTAACCAATAAAGGGGAAGGGGGAGCATGCTGTAGGGGCTGTAACAGTTCAGGTATAAAATCAATAATTGAGGAATGAAACAGTACAACTACAATAGCAACGATAGTAGGAAATCAACAGTTGCACGGCACCATCCTTCGTGCTTTTACTCTCATTCTCACCCAAACAATCGTATAAAGTGCACGACATCACCCTTCGTGCTTTACCTCCCAAAATGATGGCACGGAATGACCCTTCGTGCATTAGTAATCAAATCAGGGCACGGAATGTTCCTTCGTGCATTAATAATCATATCACAATCGTGCACGGCATCACCCTTCGTGCTTTATCCCTCGTCCTCACCAAAGAATAATCAAAAACAATGGGGCGAGGGGATAGACAAACAGTAATAGAAGTCCCGGCAAGGGAAACACAAGTAAACAATTAAATCCCGACAAGGGAACAACAATAATAACTTTCACATCCCGGCAAGGGAGGTAATCAATATACGAATACGGCCCGGCAAGGGAATAACCACACTTCTTTCTCTTTCTTTCTTTTCTTCTCAATAATTACTTTATCATTCAAGCCAACGCTCCAAAGAGTTCACAAATCATAATTCTTTCTCATACTCTTCACATTATATAGAGTTCATCAATTACAAGAGGAAGAGTCACAACAAAATAGGAATAAACACAATATACGGACTCACGGTCATGCTAGACACCAGTGTATAGATACTCGTCAACATGCCTATACACCGTACTCGGTCAATTAGCAAATAGCAAACAAGACTCAACTCCTATTCCCTCAAGTTAGGGTTAAACCAAACACTTACCTCAACTTCCACAGCTAAATCAATCCACAACGACCGCCTTCCCTCTCGAATTCGGCTCCAACTCAATCAAATCTATGAAATAACGACTTTATAATGCCTAAATATAGTTTTCTAAGCTTTCGTCCCAAAATTCCAAAAATCGACCCCGGACCCGCTTGGTCAAAACCCGAGGTTCGAACAATTCATATCACCCATTCCCCCACGAGCCCGGATATACAATTTGTTTTCGAATTCGACCCCAAAACGAGGTCTAAATCAAAGGAAACTGAAAGGCCCTAATTCTACCCATTTCCCCCAATTTCAACCCTAGATTACATGATTTGAGCTTAGCAATTTGATAATTAATGATGGAAAATGAAGAAACAAGTGGGAATTTACTAACCCAAGTGGTCTTGAAGAATGGGGGCTTCAATGGACTCCTAAATGCTTGAGGAAGAAGAGAGCTCGTGTGTTTTTGAATGAGACCCGTAGCTACTGTTTCCTGAAAACTTAAAAAAAATCACTGGGCAAAATTGCCCTTCGCGTTCGCGGGAACAGTGTCGCGTTCGCGAAGGGTACCTGGGCAAGGCATCGCGTTCGCGATTGGAATGATGCGAACGCGGAGAGAAAGCTGGGGGGGGGGTAGGTCCGAGGACGTTTGTCTATTGCGTAACGCGGGGACACCTGCGCGAACGCGATGAAGGGAGCCTTATGCACTACGCGAACGCGAGGATATAAGTGCGAACACGATGAGTAAAATGAAGGCTAAGTCTTCTGAGTCAAAATACTCTACGCGAACGCGAGGAGGTGATGCGAACGCGATGAAGGATGAAGCTGAAGCTTCGCGAACGCGAGAGGCATAGTGCGAACGCGAAGGAGAAAATCACTGTGCACCTGTTGCAGATTTTCTGCAATCTTCCTAAGTCCAAAACTACCCCGAACACCTCCGAAAACACTCCCGAGCCCTCGGGGCTCCTAACCAATCACACACACTAACTCGACAACATCCTACGAACTTAACCGTGCGATCAAATCGCCAAAATAACATCATAAATGTGGAATCAAACCTTAAAATCATCACTTTTTCTTCAAACTTCATAAACTTTCATTTCTAGATATTTAGGTCCGAAACACGTCAAATGACATCCGATTTCAACCAAATTTCACAGAAAGCGCTTAAACAACATATAAGACTTGTACCGGGCGCCGGAACCAAAATACGGTCCCGATACCAACACGTTCTAATCAATTTCCTTTTCAAATTTCCATATTAATTTCAGAAAAACAATTTCACAGAAAAATTCATTTCTCGGGCTCTAGACCTCGGAATTCGACTCCGGGCATATGCTCGAGTCTCATATTTTTCTACGGACCCTCCGGGACCGTCCAATCACGGTTCCGGGTACGTTTACCCAAAATATTGACCAAAGTCAACTTTAATCATATTAATATCAAAATTTAGCATTTTTCACACGGAGTTCATATTTAAGCTTTCCGGCTACGCGCCCAGACTGCGCACGCAAATTGAGGCGACTAAAAAATGAGGTTTTCAAGGCCTCGGAAGCGCGGAAAAGAGAGAAAACAGGTGATGACCCTTTGGGTCGTCACACATATAGTGAGACAGTGAATACAATGAAATACATAGAATACAGTGGGATACATTGAAAAAAAAAGATAGTGAATACAATAAAATACATGGAATACAACGAGATACATTGAATTACAATGAAAAAAAAGATAATAAATACAATGAAATACATGAAAATACATTGAAATATATTAACAGAAAATCAAGTTGCTCAGCCCGAACTCCGTCGTCTTTGTTCAAGAACAAACCCTAATTTCCGGCGAATCCGCCATTCACCGAAAGCCGGTAGTGAAAACGCGCCGCCTTGGTCCGGCGATGGTGCCGGAGCCGAGGTCACTTCCTGAGCAGAAGCAACCGCCGATAAGACCGCCACAATGGCAAAAAACAACGTCAAAGCCTTCAACGCCATATCTCAGAAGATGTAGAAATCACAAAAACTTATATCCTTCAATGACGAATTGATTGATAAAGACGAATTAACTTATATCCTTCAATGACGAATTAACAAAAAAACAACGTCAAAGCCTTCGAGCCTTCAATGGCGAATTCATAAAGAGAAAACTTACTGCTTTCATTATTGAATAGTGTATCAAAGTAGAGAGAGAAAGAAAATAGTGTAACTAAATAGCGTATTTAGTAGCTTAGGGGTAGGAGGTAACCAAAATTAAATATTTTGCTATAAACATTAAAAGGTATCTATAGAATATAATTTTTTTAAATAATATTTAATTAAAATAAATAAGGTGTTAACCTTTGCTATAGGAGGTAAAAATTTCTTTTATTTAATCTTACATATGTTTTCTACGAGTCTTTGTGTCCTACTAATTTGAGAGCTTCTAGTACTACTATTATTCCTCCTACTCTTCTTCTTTTTCTTCTTAGTATTATTATTGTTATTGTTTGTTATTATATTGGGCACAAGATGAGCTTAAGATGCATGGTAAGTGAAGATCCAAATAACTAATCTCTACTTGTTTTGGATTGAGAAGTATAGTTGCTTTATTCTTCTGGTTAAATGTGACGCTTCGAACGAATCTCACATCAATAAAATACGGAAGAGATACTAGGTATATACATAAACAAGCCTTAGACTCTAGTGACATGTTTTAAAATTATGCGGGTCTAGTCCTAAAACGAACAATATCACTAATGCATTGTGCTGTTACGTATGGTATTAGAGTCACTCCGTGTGCAACCTTGAAAGATGATGAGACAAACATCTGATCAACTGAGTTTAGGCGAATCTCAAATCTTTGAACAATAGTGGGGCAAACCTCAAAGATCAACTGAGTTTAGGCGAATCCCACATCTTTGAAAAGGTTGTGGGGAAAATGGCGAATCGCACCTCCAGCGTTTTAAAATCGTGAGGACCTAGGCCCAAAAACAGTCTCACTAATGAGCTGAATTGGTATATTAAATTAATTAAACTCGATAAAAAAATTCTGATGGGTAACTGGTATAAAATATTACCCTTTTTACTGCCTATTTTTTGCTTGTTTTAATTACTCCCATATTGGTTTCTTCAAGCTCTAAATAAAAGCCCGCTATACAGGTTTCCTGCATCTTCTCTTAAATCATGTTTGATAACTTGTTAAACCATTTTAAATTATCAAATTCAAACCACTTAATAGATAAATATTCATAATAAATATAATAAAAAAGTGGAAGTGAAAATTCATCTATTAATTGAATCCCACTAAAATATGTTTTTTTTGTAAACATGCAGTGACAGATGGAGAATGAATATAACAGCCGCGTACTCTCTTTCACCCAATAGGACTGTGTAAACCTAATCATTGCTGTGGGCACTTTTTAACTTTTAGCACACCTTTTTGATTGATCGCTCCCTCACTCCTTGTTGCGCAGTACAAACGACTGGTGAGGGACAAGATACTAATAATTTTCTTAATTACAAATGCATATTGAACCTTTAATTTTCATGTAGGAAATTCATCTAAGGCAGATGTCTTTAATTTGCTATTACAGGAATCAACTAATTAAGCTGGAATTAAGTACACTTATTCTAAAAGAAGAGTATCACTATATATATATAGTTGACATTTAACTTAGCCGTGAAGACCGGCAAGGCTGTTGATCAAAGCCAAGGCATTACTTGTCAAATGTGCAACTTCCAAAATCTTTCCCCTTACAACAGTCTTAGCTTTCCCGTTCATGACTTTTCCGGCAAACCCCTCAGTGCATGTATTCTCATCAGTCAAGGCAGCACTGACCCAAGTTTGAATATCATTCATTTTAAGGTCAAAATCTTTGCCCCATAGCTGCTTCATTTCCCCCAAAGACTTTCTCAGTTCATCGACTTTGTCACTTAGTTCCTCCACACAGTCATGCATGGCACCGACCTCTTTCGGAGTCAAGCCTTGGACGTGTGCCAACTTTAGCATCATAGCCGATGTTGATTGGGCAGTTTCGACACTGACGGTGAGGGATTCATGGGCAAGAAGTTGAGGGGAAACTCCAATAGCAGTTGCACGGCTTGATAATGAGCTGAAACAGAGGTTTGGATAAGTCGTTGACTTGCATGATGTTCTTATAAACTCTGTATTTGTATCTCCGGCGGCTGGTCTTGCTGCTGAAGCTGACTTCATGAATGAAGAAGAAGTGAAGGCAACTAAAATAAGAAAAACGGTGAGAATATGGCTACGGGTATAAGCACCTTCCATCTCTCTTTCTCTAATGAATAACCTTCTGTAATTTGTTTGTCTCTCTCAAACTAAAGTTAGTTCGAGTTATGATGAAATTGGGGTTGCAGTTGGTTTCTGAATTTATAGAAGGAGCTTGTGGGTAGGAGAGCTAGGGGATGAGCTAGTACAGTTTAAATGTAATGGCAAAAAGGTTAAATTTCCGCTGCTTCTTTGCCTTAGTTCATGTACGTGCATCTGGCGACATTCCTCGTAGGACCTAAGCTCTTGTTTGCATGGGGTCACAGGCATGGTAAAGGATAATTCAACTCAATGTATAGCTACTTAAAGACAATACACATCAGCATGCATAGGCCTACATGTAAGAATAACTGTCACTACTAAAGATGTGTGCGGATAACCATCTACTCCCTCCCTTTCAATTTATATAACACATTATTTTATTAGTCTGTTTCAAAAAATACATATTTTTATATTTAATTAACTTTAAAGTTTTCATTTACCTATATTATCCTCAATAAAAAGCTTTTATAGTCACACACATATTATGGCCCCATAAAGCTTTTATCTCTATGTTTTAAAGACTACAAATTTTAAAAATATTTTTTTTCTTAAATTTCATGATGAGTTAAACTGTGTCATATAAATTAAAATGGATGGAGTAATATAAGAGTAAAAGAAAAAATGGAATCAAGAGTTTGGTTGGCTTCGCTAAGGTCTTTGTCTTATTGGCAAATGTGCATGAATTAAGTCGAATGCAGAGTATCTTCTTTGATTAGGTAGTCAAAATGAGGACTAAAATTTGATAAAGGTTTTCTGTTGCTGGAAAAAGATCAGGATTTTGGGTGTCAGTTCTGTTATTTTACCTCCTATAGCAAAGGTATACACTTTATTTATTATAAACTAAAATTATTTTAAAATATTATTTTCTATAACTACCTTTTATATTTTATAGCAAAATAAGTATTATGGTATACACTACCATTAAGGCATGAAATATGCTATTTATGTTTTCCTCTCTCTTAGATAGCTGGACATACCTCTTTTTAAGGTGATTGTCCTTAATGTATTCATGAATACATGGCGCGAATACATGTGAATACATGCGCGTACAGCTGGACTGCCATGATTTTTAGGCGCTTTTTGCTGCTGTATTCACGAATACAGCAGCGCGAATACACTACTGTAGCAACTAATACGGCAGAGCGAATACAACGAATACACTATTGTAGCAACTAATACGACAACGCGAATACAGCAAATACACTACCGTAGCAACTGAATATTAACTATAGGAAGTAATTATGTATATAGTAGCTATAGGAAGTTAATAGCCACTAAACAATAGTGGTTTCTCAAAATTCCTCTATTTTTAATTATATTTATCATATTCTCTTGTTGAATGGCACTGAAAGATTGAAAGTGTCCAAAGAGTTTTCTTCATTTTTATTTTTATTTTTCTTCAAATAAGTGGAGCCCGTTATGAATATGATTGATTACCAATAATGAAGTAATATGGCCCAAAATAGTAAGAATACCAAAGAGTTTATATTTTTGTATTTAGTAGGGTGTAAATGATTTTGAAATTTAAGCAGTAATTCACCAGTCGGCCGCTTGAAGTATTTTATCCTCCAACATTTACATTATCCAACTTTATGTGACATATAAAGTCATATTTTTTAATGTTTTAGCAATATTTCTCGTCATAGACAACCCTGTGACTCTTAAATGTCCTATCTTCTAGTGTTCATGCATTGTCATTCTAGGAAGAGGACTTGAGATATTTCTAGGTCAATTTTTCTTTTTGAAAATGTCTGCCATGATAATAGGAATGTAATTCTTATACTAAACTGGGAATCGGAATTCGAAATCGAGACCATATCGTTATATCATTGATGTAATGTTTGGCTATTTCAATGAATACAGAGTGAAGTGCAGTTGAACTCTAACTTGCGAGGTAACAGAACTCCCTTAGATTAACAAGTGGAGTTTTTTCTAATTGTTCAGGGAAAACAATTTTTAAGTTCTAAATCACATTGGAGATTAGTATTACGAATTTAAATCCGGAAGAACGTTTTCTAAAATAATTCTTAATTTAAAGGATGGTTTGATTTTTTTCAGCTGTTATCTCCATTATATTTACAGGTTTACGTTTTTAGAAACTTCCAAGTACACAAGTTGGAAAGTTATAGCCGCCATTGATGGGCTTGCGGATAACTCTTAAACAAATAAAAAGGGATAACGATAAACTAGAGATGGGGTTTTTGGTTAGGGAATGAAAACTATATACTGATCCTCTTCTATTATTTAATTAACGAAATTTCGATAAATGATGGATATATATATGTCCACAGCAGCCTTTGACTAAAAGTTCAAACTTGTTAGTCTCGAATTGTTAGTTAATTAGCTATTCAAGTGACTTAATTTGACGTGAGCAAACCAAATTGGCTGCTATGTTGATTTGGCTGGCTCCTAATTAAATACTAAAACAGAATTCACGTCGGCAGTCAATAACGCCCCTATGGACCAAAAAGCCCTTTAATTTAATCAGCTCGGAATGCTGAATGGATCTATACTTTGTATATGCAAATCAAAAGGTTGCGTGTTTTCAGTTGACTTGAACTTGTGCCACTTTTGACACTTCTACCACTTTTATCAACTTCAGTTAGAGGGCAGTACGATTTCTTTCGAGAACTTCGTTAAGAAAATTGGCTGGCTGCATGTTATTCTTTCATATTCCTTCCTAATTAAACAAACTTGGTAAACATTTTTTTCCTTTTGGTAAATGGCATGAAATTTGAATCCTTTAACTACCTTTTCTGTCTCTTATACTCCTATACTAAATTTCTGCTAGAGAATGCATTCTTTTTTAATGGACTCACATGACACGAATTCTAATTAATCAGGTCAATAAGTAACGATACCAAATAATGGACTCACATGACTCAAATTCCAATTAATCAGCACATGTTTTCTACATCTTCTCTGAATTTGAGACACATGTGGAAATCAAAATACTCTTAGTATGTGATTCTGTGTTCAAAAGGGAATCTGCAGTATCAAGTGTCCTTACCGGGAAATATGACATTAACATCAATCAATTTTTGATCCAGACTAGAATATGGAATTTTCATATGGGAATTGAATTTCGTACATCACGGCTTTTGCTACTATTAAGGCCCTTCTGTTGCTGCTTTTGAGCGTTCAGATACTATTTTCACAGTTAGAAATAATAATTCAGATCACGTTCAGCTTGGATCTCCAAATTAAAGTTCAGCGCAAACTCCATTCTCGGAAATCAGTCTACATTTATCGTGTTCACATTTCACAAACAGAAACAAGCAGATGGAGACAACCAGAATAAAGCTAAGCTAAAGCATGATTCTTGATCCAAGGCAGAGACTATTTGCTTGAGATGAGAATCTCCTTACTCCTTTGCCCTTTTTTTTTTTTTTTTTTTTTTTGGCTTTTAATGTTGCTCAAACTGTCGTTGATCTACTCTGACCTTGAAAATACAAAAACTTCTACTGTTGTACAATGTGAACCTAACAATAGAACTTTTTAAATGTCAGAATTAATGAGAGGAATTAAGTTATATTCACTAACAGTTATTCCCTTCGGTCCACAATAAGTGATCATTTTACGTTTGGCACAACTATTAAGGAAATACGAACTCCTACAGAAAAAAGATGTTTTCACTAAATTCACCTTAATTAATTATTACCATGACATATTGGAATATGTAAATAAGGGCAAATTTTGGAAAAATAAAATTAATTCCTTCTTGATTATGTAAATGGCACTTATTTTGGACCAAAATAAAAAGGTAAAAATAGTCCCTTATTGTGAACCAAGGTAAGAACCCGTTTGGATGGGCTTTTTTTAAGTGACTTTTAAGCATAAGCCAATCAGTTAGGAATTTTAGCTTTTGGCTTATTATGTTATTTTAACTTAAAAACAAGTGCTTAAAAGCATTTCTTTTTATTTTATCCAAACGCTACAAAATAACATAAAAACTATTTTGGCTTAAAAGCACTTAAAATAAGCCAATCCAAACGGGCTCTAATTATTACACTATCAATATAGTTTCACTTGTGACGGTAGGTGAATTGCCATTTTTATTAGTTTATAATATATATAGAACTTGAACTCTTAACGAAAAATAAACGAAGGCGATACTTTATTGATGGAAGAAAACAGTCGGTTACAGTCGCCGGCCAGAAAGTTTTGGGCTTGCAATCCTTCGGCCATTCATCTTGGTGGATGTGTTTCTTAGAGATAGTAAATAATTGCTTATGTGGTATACACCTTCGCCCAAAAATTATAGTATTATGTATAGAGTAAAATATTACTTGTTATTGATTAGAAAAATAGACTTTGAACACCTTTGCTAGCTCACTAATAATTTTAGAACACCTTTTTTGAATGGGAAACTTACACAAATGTCTCAAATAAATCTCAACTTACCAACCTCTAGCCATTAGTCATAGACTTACCAAAACTAGCCAACAAAAATTGAAAAACCAAATAATAGGGTTCTTTCTCTCAAAGAATCACATGCAAAAATCACCTTCCATATTTTTAAGCGTGATTAGCAACATTAGATACAAGATGGAAAGGAAATTTTATGGACGGGGTAGCAAATAAGGTGATGAAATACAAAAATCTATACAATATTCCAAAAATCTAAACAAAAAGGAACTTTTTCAATGGGTATAGTTGAAATTCATTGAAAATATATAGATAAGTCAATATACAAAATTTGAGGAAGATTGGAGGTGATTTGGACTGGTTTTGTATCAAAATTCGTAATTAAATCGAGTTTAAAAAAGTCTTTACACATGTATCAAACATGTATCACGCATGTATCTCACACACAGGTATACATGGATATACATGTGATACACAATAGATACAAATATGATACATATGTGATACACAAATGATAGTGTGATACACATATCATTTTTTTCATGTTCAGCTTTTACTTCGAATTTTCAATTCAAACCACCTCAAAACTTCACCAAATCATCCCAAAATTGAGATTCAAGCTCCTTAAGTTGTGCCCAATCTATTCTAATAACACCCACTCAAAACAAAGCAAAAAATTGATATTTTTTTGCTACAAATAACTAATTGGCTAATTTAGCTAATATTAATAATATTTTATCAATTGACCAATTTTTATAATGAGCTACTTATAAATGGACATAGTTGGTAATTTCTCTTTTTTTCTGCCTCCGCCACCGGCCCTTCGTGTTTCACTTTTTATTCTCTCATTATTGTATGAATAGATATTTGGGATGAGAATATTAATTCGTTGAATATCGTCCACTTTAAGTACTCCATGCTATCCACTTTTTCCTTTTTCCTTTTTCCTTTTTATATGACAATCAATATATCAAAACCAAAACCCGTGATCGTAAAATGAGCCCCATAACATAACATGGATATGCACAACAAGTATTAAAATAAAGTAGGAACACTGTATCCTTTATAAGAAAGTGCAAAGGACCTTTTCCACATCATTCATCCCAAATCCTTTTTGCCCCATCATTTGGATATGGATTCCTCTGCTCTTTCATTTCTACATTGTCCTAATTGCCATTTCCTTTTTCTACTTCATTTTAATAACATCCACTTTAATATGCTCAGCAACAAGAGACCTCGCCAAAACATCATCAGAAACCAATACTTTTACGGCGTCAAATCTATCCATAATCAGAATCACGGCGTCAAAATATGTTAAGGGAACGAAGCCCAAGCGAAAATAAGCAATTTACAACAAAAATCCCGAAATTACCAAAACCCGACCCCCGGGCCCACGTCTCGGAATTCGATAAAATTTACATCAATAGGTTCCTTATCTCCCCACGAGTTCATACATATCAAAAGTACCAAAATCCGACCACAATAGATCCCTCAAATCCTTAAATTCCATTAATTATAGCCCTAATCCGTGAAATAATACCATAGGAACGAGTTTTAGGTCCAAAATCCTTACCTCAATGAAGTTCCCTTGAAATCCCTCTTCAAAATCGTCCATAAAGCTCCAAAGCTGACTTAGAAATGGTGAAATAGCTCAAAAATCGCGAAGAAAACAATTTATACCTTCTGGCCCAGGCATTTTCGCATCTGCGGCCAAATTCCCGCATTTGCGGTAAACAAACCGCTTCTGCGGTTTTCATTTAAACTGCCCAACTCCGCATCTGCGATGAAATATCCGCACCTGCGCCATCGCAGGTGCGACTCCTAGACCGCTTCTGCGGTTCCTGCTCTCCTAGCCCCTTTCCGCTTCTGCGACCAATCGTCCGCACATGCGGCGTCGCACCTACGGTCCCCAATCTGCAAGTGCGGAAATACCAGAAGCAGAAAATCTGCAGCTTCTCCAAAAATCCCAAACTCTCCGTTAACCATCCGAAATCACCCCGAGGTCCCCGGGACCTCAACCAAAAGCACAAACATATCCCATAACCTTATTCAAACTTATAACAATCTTGAAAACACCTCAAACAACATCGAATCAACCAAAACTCATCGAATTCAAGCCTAAGTTTCCAAAATCTTCCGAATTCCGCTTTTGATAAAAAATCCAACCAAACCACGTCCAAATAACCTGAAATTTTGCACACACATCCCAAATGATACCACGGAACTACTGCAACTCTCGGAATTCCATTCCGACCCATATACCAAAATCTCACCTACCAACCAGAAATCGCCAAAATATCAACCTCGCCAATTCAAGCCTAAATCTACTCCGAACCTCCAAAACTCATTCCGATCATGCTCCTAAGTCCAAATCACCTCCCGAAGCTATCCGAGCAATCGGAACTCACATTTGATCCCTCTAACACATAAGTCAACATCCGGTTGACTTTTTCAACTTAAGCTTCCTCAAAAGAGACTAAGTGTCTCAAACCTTATCAAATCTTCTCCGAACCCGAACCTACCAACCCGATCACATATAGAATCATTAGACAAAGCAATAAGAAGCAGAAATGGGGGAACCAGAGCGGTAAGATGACTGGCCGGGTCGTCACATTGACATATCAGAGGTTGGTGACAAGAATGTTCAAAGAACAACTCAACACAACAATGGAAGTCTATATTGACGACGTGTTGGTCAAGTCAAAAAGGAAGGAGGATCACATCGACCACCTGAAATAAGCCTTCGACATACTTAGACGGTACGGCATGAAACTGAACCCAGAGAAGTGCGCCTTCGAAGTAACCTCGGGGAAAATTCCTAGGGTTCTTGGTATCACAACGAGGTATGGAAGTCAACCCCAACCAAATCAAAGCTATAGAAGGGATATCAAAGAACCTGACTAGTAAGAAACAAGTGCAAAAGTTGACCGGCCGCATAGCCGCCCTGTCGAGGTTCATCTCACGGTCCGCCGATAGATGCCATAAATTTTTCGGCGTACTCAAGAAAGACAATGGACTCCAATGGAACTCCGAGTGTATCGAAGCCTTGAGAGAACTAAAAGCCTATCTACCTTCTCCTCCACTACTCGCCAAAGTAGAACCCGGTGAGCGTCTCCTCGTCTACTTGGCCGTGTCTGACATGGCCGTGAGCGCGGTCCTGGTCCGAGAGAACAAAGGTACGCAATCACCCATTTATTACATTAGTAAAACCCTAGTTGATCCCGAGACGAGTTATCAACACCTCGAGAAGCTGGCCCTGGCTTTGGTCATAGCTTCACCAAAGCTTAGACCCTATTTCTAGTGCTATCCCATCTCGGTAATGACGACCTTCCCCTTGCCGCGAACGGCGATAAAGTCACAAGTACTTGACGACTTCGTCGCTGACTTTAGTGCAAAGATAATGCCCGAAGTTAAAAGGGAAGCCGCCAGTACCTCCACCAAAATGCATGACCAATGGGTTCTGTACACCGATGGCGCTTCTAACGCGTCAGGATCTGGACTGGGACATGTGCTCGAAGTCCCAACAGGCAAAATAATTCGCCATTCCATATGGTGCCTTGATATGACTAATAATGAGGCCGAGTATGAGGCCATGATTGCAGAACTAAAATTGGCACTCATGTACGGAGCAAAACGAGTCGTCCTACGGTGCGACTCTCAGCCTGTCGGCAATCAAGTTACAAGAACTTTCCAAATAAAGGAACAAAGACTGCAAAAATACTAGGCCGAGATCTGCAAGTTGTTACCCCAATTCGACGAATGCTAGCTCGATCAAATCCCTCGAGCACAAAATATCAAAGCAGACGGCCTCGCCAAACTGGCAGCATCCACTAAAAGCATAACCGGAGAAGGGAACGTGGTCACCCTCCTCCACTCATCGATCGATCAAATCGAGGTACGAACTATAAACTTAACTTGGGACTGGCGCAATTGTATTGTCTCATATTGCAGGACGGAGCGGTCCCAGATTATAAAAAAGAAGCCAAAAAGCTTTGAATGCAGGCGGCCAGGTACAACGTCATCAACGACAACTTGTACAAAAGAAAATATGGTGCCTCCTAGAAAAATGCTTAGGCCCAAACCAGATGCGGCGTGTCCTCGAGGAAGTTCACGAAGGTCACTACGGGCTCATACCGGCAACCGAGATCTCGTCAGATGCCTCATATGAGCAAGCTACTACTGGCCCACAATTAAAAAGAGGCCGTCGACTTCGTAAAAAAATGCGAGCAATGCCAAAAATACGCCCTGATTATCCATCAAGAGAGAGAGCACCTCCACTCAGTAACCTCACCTTGGCCCTTCATCAAATGGGGGATGGACATCGTCGAACCCCTCCCAATCGGACGAGGTAATGTGCGATTTCTCTTAGTTTTAACTGACTATTTTTTCAAGTGGGTGGAAGCAGGTGCATTCACTCAAATACAATAGCAAGAAGTGATCACCTTCATATGGAGAAATATCGTGTGCCATTTTAGCCTCCCCAAAGAAATCAGTTGCGAAAACGGACCTCAATTCAAAGGGAAAAAGATCACCGAGTTCTTTGAGAAATAGCACATCAAAAAAATACTCTCCACGCCATATCATCCCGTGGGCAATGGGCAATCGGAGTCCTCCAACAAGTCAATACTGAATATCATGAAGAAGAAGCTCGAGAACGCCAAGGGGTTGTGGCCGGAAGTGTTGTGAGCATACCGCACGACGCCAAAAACAAGCACAGGGGAAACGCCATACTCACTAGTCTATGGGACTAACGCAGTAATACCGGTCGAGGTCGGGGAACCAAGCCTATGGTACTCGTACAAGAGTGGGCCGAGGAACGACGAACGATGAAAGCAGGAGGCAAGACCTCGACGAGGCTGAAGAACGAAGAGACATGGCTTACATAAGAATGGTCGCTCAGAAACAACAGGCAGAGTGCTACTACAACAAAAAAGCCAAGACCAGACCGCTCAAAGTCGGAGACTACGTGCTAAAAGCCAAAACACAGGCAAGTAAGGATCCACGAGAAGGGATACTAGGAACTAATTGGGACGGACCATATAAAATTACAGTTGCAACTAAGGGTGTTAAACGGGTGGGTCGGGCCGGTCTGGGCCTGTGTTATTTGGACCCGTACGGGTTTGGTTCCGAGCCGATTCTGGGCTTGGTCTTAACGGGTTTAACGGATTCGGGTTCATCCGGGTAAAAATTGAACCGTAAGGGTTACGGGTTGAGGGGGCCGGGCCGGGCCGGGTTTAGTGTTTTTTTAATTTTTTTTTTGGAATTTTGTATAACTATTGTAAGTTATATTAATACTTTGTATTAATTTAAAGAATACAAGGAAGATGGGAAAAAATTGCACTTATTGCAAGTGCTACTTTTATTTCATAATTCAAATTTCAAACTTACAAATTGAAAGGTTTACATTTTTAACAACAAGTAAATTCAAAGGTTTTGCATTGCCTTAGTAAGTTCTTCATAATCAATCTGAACCGATTGACCTTCTTCTGGAGTGTTAAATTCGAATGGGTTACCATGTGTTAATATATCTCCAAGCTCCTCGTCTTCTGGGCTATCAACATCTTCACGTCCTTGATTTCTTCGTTCCGATCTAATCCAATCTCTGAAACGTACTAAAACTTCCAAAGCATTGCTTCCCGATAAGTGGAGGGTGTCTTCAAGTTGTTGTCTTGCTTGGCTAAATGCACTCTCCGATTGAACAGTAGAAATTGGCACATTCAGCACGTCCCGAGCCATAGCGAAAAGAACAGGAAATTGCTTTCCATTCTCATGCCACCATCCCAACGGTGAAAATTCCTTTGTGCGAGGCTCTTTTTGCTTCTGCAAGTAGAATTGAAGTTCATCAATGTTCCTGCCACTGGTTTGAGTGTTAGAAAATGTAGAAAAAATATTAAAACTATCAAAGCCTTCTTCATCATTCACAGTAGCATAAGTGCTGCATTGCATAGTAGGATTAACATTGCCTACAGTACGAGCAGCATCATCAATTACATTTGCATAATAATTATATAATTGTTGTAAATATTCATTTAGCTTGTTCATAGAGACATATAAATTTGGGGTTTCAGTTTCTCCAATCTCCATATAAGTATATAAAACATTCATTAGTTGGTG
The DNA here is from genome assembly GCF_001879085.1 of Nicotiana attenuata. Lineage (NCBI taxonomy): Eukaryota > Viridiplantae > Streptophyta > Magnoliopsida > Solanales > Solanaceae > Nicotiana > Nicotiana attenuata. Next base: position 342,784 of record NW_017670670.1, read on the forward strand.
ACAATCAGACATCTTAATAGAAGGATTTAAAATTGCACCAATTAAGTAAATCGGAGGAATTGGAAAGAAATATTTTTTGAATTTTGCTTGCATTTTTTCAACAACATCCTTATATTTTTTTTCTTCTTAAATTCAGATAGTAGAAAAGAAATTTCAGCTATATGTACTAAAGTCATAGTAACAGTGGGGTAATATGCTCCAGAAAACTCAACAGTAGCTGTATAAAATTTATGTAAAAATTTAACAACATCATTAATGACCTCCCAAGTAGCACTTGTTAACATACGGTTTGGATCAGTACAATGCGCATTAGCAACTTCAGTTATTGGGAATCTATATTTGTAGCAACATTTTAAAAATATATATGTATAGTTCCATCTAGTAACAATTTCGTCTGGCATGAATCTGGGTTTAAGGTTATACTGGACACACTTATTCTTAAATTCCTTTATTCTAGATTGTCTATTATTTCCTTGAATAACACCAACTGCTCTTCTAACATGAGTAATCTCAGTTGAAAATAAATCAAGGCCACTTTTTACAATTAAATTATAAACATGACATGCACACCTAACATGAAAAATTTCATCAAGAGGTGGTTGCAAATGCAGTTTTAATATTGAAATTGCGGCATTATTGTTAGAAGCATTATCATAAAGACATACACAATACTTTTTGCTTTAGATTATAAAATTCAACTATTTCACAAATAGTACTACTTATAAACACAGCAATATGACTCTGATCTTCATCATATTTAAAAGCGATAATACGTTTTTGCATACAAGTAGTATCATCTATCCAATGACATGTAATTGTCAAATAATCATTTCCATTAACCGCATGGCCAATATCTGAAGTTAGAGAAACTCTACAAGGAAGGTGGCTAAACAAATAACGTATGTATGTTTGATATTGTCCATGAAGTCTAAAGATATCAGCTCTACAAGTACTTCTAGGGATACATTTAGATAAAGGATTGTAAATCCTTTGAATATACATAATAAGATATGATGAAGAGGCAAAAGAAAAAGGTAGACATCCCAAAGCAATCATTTTTGCTAACTCCTCACGATCCTTCATTTTATCATATTTCACTAGACCTCCAGTAGTAGGGTTAATAGTTGTTTGATTTCCATCACCATCAGCGCCCCATTCTATGGGATGCTCAGTTCTCATATGTCTACTAAGCGTCCCAGTCCCCCCTAAATTTCCTCCAGTTAAATGTTTAAAATCACCTTTACAAAGTTTGCATTTAACTCTATCAGTACCTTCTATTATTTCAAAAAAATTCCAAACCTTACTTCTTTTTCTACGATTAGTAGTCGGAGCCACAGGTGGTCTACTACTAGTGCCACGACCACCACCCCTTGTAGCAACCCCAACACTACCAACTCCAACACTAGTAGGTGTAGCTGGTATCTCATCTTCCATTCCTATTTCATTATCTTCTATTCCAAAATCTTCTTGTAATTGTTCATAATCTATATTATCATTAGGCGATGTTTCGAAAACATGTGTAAATTGGGTATTACTATTACTACCAGATGCTGAAGGACTACCTCTTTTTTTATTTCCCCTACCAGTAACTTTTCTACACGCTCTTTTAGCAGCATTCAACATATTGTAAAAATTAAAGTATAATCTAAAATTAAATATGCAATTAAAATATTAAATAAGAGAAAGAGTTGGAGGGAGTGCACCGAATTTGACAATAAATTGAGCACTTGATTACGCAATTCCGATGTTACCACGAACAAACGTCAAGCAAGTATTTCAATTTTGAACTTCAAACTTCAAATTCCGAATGACAAAACACGATAAATTAAATTCAAGAAAAGAGAGCCAAATAAAAATTATAAAATTAGAAGATGAAATGATGAATTGAAGACTTGAAGTCTTGCAAATTGGAGAATGAGAGAAATTGAGATTGAGAAATAAGTATTGAGTGAAGAAATGAAGAAGAGGGGGGGGGTATTTATAGTTTTAGAGAAGTTTAGTTTTGTAAATTGAAAAAGGGTTAAAAATTAAAAAAAATAGGCTATTTATGCAAAAGACCCGTTGGCCTACGGACCAAATCAGAATCTGACCGTTGCCAACGGTCTGTGGGCCCCATTCAATTCGAAAATTAAAAAAAAAACAAAAGAAAACTATCCGTTGAATCGGGCCGGGCCGATCCGGTTAACCCGGTAAGAGTGAACAGTAACTCTACCGGGTTCAACCGGGCCGGTTACCCGTTTCAAAAATTTAAACCGTCCAAACCCCCCAACCCCCATACCCAGCCCAGCCCAGCCCCCCTTACAGGTCCGGGCCGGTTCCGGGTTCTACCAGTCTGGGCCGGTCCAGAACTGGGTCAACCCGGCCCGTTTAACACCCTTAGTGGCAACAGGCAAAGGGTCGTTCCAACTAGAAACAATGAAGGGAAACCTACTACCAAACAACTGGAACATCACCCACCTCAAGTACTTCAACTTCTAAGGAAAGATGTTCTCCAAGCCGTACTCTTTTTCCCTCACCTAAGTTTTGTCCCAATTGGGTTTTCTCGGGGAGGTTTTTAACGAGGCGACGAGGAGGAGATTTCGAAGTTGAAGCATGAGCAGGCGAGATTACTAGTTAGCGAGTTTATTGCTCGACCCCTTGAGTATTTCTCCAAGCCGAACAATAAAGGGACTAGATAGACTGGGACTGGAATACCAGCCTGGAAAAATGTGTAAACTTCTCCAATGTATATATGTAAACAAAACATACAAACACATGATGTTCGCCTGTCTCCACCAAGTTTTAACTCTGCACCAATCGATGTGCTCACATCGTCCTTGTTCAAATCAACTAAGAGTCAACATTCGACCTCGCTTGAATCGACTCACATTCGACCTTGTTCAAATCAACTAAGAGTCAACATTTGACCTTGCTCGAATCGACTCGCATTCGACCTTGTTCGAATCAACTAAGAGTCAACATTCGACCTCGCTCGAATCGACTCCCATTCGACCTCGCTCGAATCGACTCACATTCGACCTTGTTCGAATCAACTAAGAGTCAATATTCGACCTTGCTCGAATCGACTCGCATTCGACCTCGCTCGAATCGAATCACATTTGACCTTGTTCGAATCAACTAAGAGTCAACATTCGACCTTGCCCGAATCGACTCACATTCGACCTTGTTCGAATCAACTAAGAGTTAATATTCGACCTCGCTCGAATCGACTCACATTTGACCCTGTTCGACTTAACTAAGAGTCAACATTCGACCTCGCTTGAATCGACTCACATTGGACCTCGCTCGAATCGACTCACATTAGACCTTTTTCGAATTAACTGAGTCAACATTCGACCTCACTCGAATTGACTCACACTCGACCTTGTTCGAATTAAGTGATGTGACATTCGACCTCGCTCAAGTTAATCACATTCGACCTTGTTCTAATTAATTAAAGTGACTTTCGACCTCGCTCAAATTAACTCGTGTTCGACCGTGTTCGAATTTGTTAAAGTGACATTCAACCTCGTCCGAATCAAATACGAGTAACTCTCGATCTCGTTCGAATCTAACTCATACTCGACCCGACTTAAGTTCCACTTACAAGTTAACTCCATTTGCGTCAATCACGATGACATGAGACTTACCCAGATTCAATTAAAGATATACTCGGCCATGTTCGAGATAACACATACCAACGCAACTCTTCTAAAGCAACTACTTGAAGAAAAACGTTCGAAGAAAAGTAAAAGACCCAGTAACATACAACAAAGGGTTGCGATCATTTCAATCCAAAGTATCTTACAAAGGGCTAGAAAGACGCCCATACACAAAAAAAAGGGGACAAAAATCACCCACTCAAAGTACAAAGTACTACACATCGTCCCCACCTTCTTCGCTGCCGTCTCCACCACTCGGCTCAGTAGCGCCGTCTCCGCCATCACCTTGGGGATATTAATCCTCGTACCAGGCATGCTGCTCAAGATCGTCCAATTCTTCCTCTTCCTCGTCGTCGCCAACCCCAGGGGTAGTTGGATCATAAATAGAAGCAATCCTAGCCGCACGTGCCTTGGTGCGAACATCTTCAAAATCGGCCTCAAGAATCTTCCCTGCCGTCATCAAATTCCTATAAATGTCCAGCTGAGCATCGGCATAGATCCACATCTTGTATAAGTTCCATGGAATGTCGGGAAAGGCAGAAGAATGAGAGGAGGACGGTTGGGCCAACAACCTCGCTTTCTCGGCCTCAAGGACGCTGATATGCTCCTTTATGTCCGAAACATCTTTCTCGAGACCACCAATCCATTCATTAGACCTCGCCTCCCTGAGTGTGGCTATCTCAGCATCGCTTGCCTATTCAGATCTAAGGACACGAGTATCGTCCTCCAATTCCGACACCTTTGCTAACGCCGCCACCCTGGCTCCCTCGGTCCTCTCCAACTCCGCCATTCTCTCGACCAACTCATCGCTCAAGCCATTAGTTCTGATCAAGCTCAACCCACAGAGACATCACTTGAGCTTGGAGGTCGACACACTCAGCCGCAACCCCTTGTTCACTTCGATCTCATCCTCCTTAATCCTGAGCGCCCCATCAAGCTCGCTGCATTTACCAATGATTCTTACGAGCTCATCGTCCTTCTGCCTCAACTCCTCACTGAGGAACTAGAGGTTACCTCCCGTGCGGAGCCGAGCACGCATCTCACGATACTTATCATGAAATCAGCGATACTTCATAACCATTTTCATAAAAACCACCTTCCGCTTCTCCACTCCGCGGGCACTCTCGATCTCTAAGATAAGAGTCTGAGAGAGAAAGAGCCAAAAAAAGAAGGGAACAGTCAGTAAGAATGAAAAGGAGAAAAGCGCAAGGTACAAGGACAAAAACAAAGATACCAGCTCACTCGCAAAGCCGGTTCAGATACGCTTAACGATAGGTCGACATCCTTGAACGAATGTAGAGTCCTATTCTCGGCGCCAGAGCAAAGAGGGACCAAAGAGGGGACCACGCTCTCTGTGTTGGTCAGCAAGTTGCAATCCAAAGGGATGACTAATGAACGAGAAGGTCCATCAATTCTCACCTAAAACCAAGTAAGCCCCTCATCGAATATCTTCTCCTCCTTGGGCTCGATGTCAAAACTATTTTAAAATCATCCAATGTCACACCTCTTTCCCTCTCCTCGGTAGAGGAAGGAATATCGGCTGGCTCGGATGTCGACGGATCATTCCTCGTCATGACCGTGGCAACCTCTGGTAAAGGAGCAATCTCAACATCAAGAACCAAAATCTCGGCGTCTGAAGTCACGCCGATTTCAGGTATGGGCACGGCCGGCTCGGGCTCACCACCTATTGACCCTTCGCCCCTTTCTACCTCGCCGCCAATCTGTTACATCCTGTACTTTAACGTTAGGATTCGTCGAAGTAATAACATATGAGTTGGAATGAATTAAGGTTATACATGAAAATAGGGATGTAAGACCCTGTAAGTTTGAAGAATTTCAGAACTACTATATATTGGCTTGATATATATTTTCTTTAAAGTGAACCATTTTCGGTAAAAGTTGATAGATACAATTTTATATGGTTGTGATAAGTTTAAATTAAATACATGACATGTGGGAGTTTACAATTATTATAAGAGTAGATAGTATTTTATCATAATAAAAGTTATCCTTTTTTCGTTTTGAGAATTTGTAGTACAAAAAGAATTTCTTTATTATAAAGATATAAATTATTTTCTCAAAAAAGAAAAGAAGGTTATCTTTTTACCATTTTAAGAATTAAGCGCACGAAATTTTTTACTCTTTATATGAGATTAGAAAAATTAAAAGTTGAGAAAATATATGTATTTTTACATGGATATTTTAATGAAATAATAGTGTATGTATTTATTTTATATGGTACCACATGGCCATGATAGAAGGGTACATAAAATGTGTTGAAAGTGAGTAATATTTTAAGTAAGTTGAGATAATTCTTAATCATGCGGACAATTGATTAATTATTGGTTAGTGGGAGATTAACTAGTTAATTAAGGATTAGTGCCTAATTAATTAATATATTGGATAAGGATTTAAGTTCATTAGGTGGCAACCCCCCCTCCCCCAAACTAAGTGACTAAGCCTTTAGATCATTAAGTTAAGAAGACAGATGACACATGTTGTTGCAAGTTGGGATCTTTTTGTAGATGCAAGTTATTGATGTTGGAACGCTTATAACTACCAGCAGCAAGACCAAACACCATGTTCTTTTACTTTATTTTTAAATGCACTGCTTTATTTTGGAAAGCTTTTAATGATCATTAATGTGGAGTTGTATTGGTTGTATTATTGCCCATATGATCACATAGTCATTTTTCCTATGCTAGTACATCTGATTCTGAATTAAAATCAGGGAGCGGTCCATTACTTTCTCTTCTCCTACTGAAATCTATTCTCTTTCTAATACATGTTGAACCAAAAGAAACTTAAAAGAGAGAACGGTACAATCTTTCCCAAGAATATCATACGAATTTTTCTCTACTCCAGGTATGTTAAGGTCCTCCCTTCTTTCTTTTGGCATGGTCCAAATTATACTGAAGAAACGAGCAAACACACAATTTTCATAAATTACTCTATTCATAGAAATAGTAGGGGTGTCTATATTCTTGATTCCCCATGAGAATTATTATTATCCTCTGTTCATGGGTCTCAGAATAATACGCAGTTGGAAAAGTTTATCCGGAAGGAATATTGACAATATTACGTATTTTTCATGCATTTCACTAATTATACATGTGCATTGACCCATGACCAGATGGCATTATATACGCGTGTATATATATATATATATATATATATATATATATATATATATATATATATGTATATGTATATGGGATATGGGAAAAGGTTACGGGGTTATATACGCACCACCACCTGATCAGCTGGTATACGATGATGATGTTGCCCACAGTGGCTGAAATATGACTCAGACGGCGTTATATACGCGTATATATGTATATATATGTATATGGGATATGGTAAAAGGTCATGGCGTTATATATGCACCACCACCTGATCAGCTGGTATACGATGATGATATTGCCTACAGTGGCTGAAATGATATGATGGGATGCCCTCAGAGGCTTGATGATGTTATGAAATATGTATCTATGCACGACATGATATTCACACGCATATGCATGACATTATAGATATTTTATGATTTACGGAGCTATCCAGATTTATAGTTTAAATTGACATTGAACTCGTTACTCCTTGCAGAAGCTAGCTATCCGACGTTATACAATTTTTATGCAAATTTGATCCTTTGCCTTTAATCAATTAATGCTCTGAATATGCCATATAAAATGTTGACGAAACTTCGAAACTGTCAATTGATAAACCAAACTACGCTTCATTCCCTAACTAGTTATTCATAAAAACTTGTAGGATGGAAAATAAAAGGGCTATTTGGACATTCCATTTGGTAAAGAGGGATTTATCCATCTGAAGGAAGTTACACAAGATATTTCCATCACCAATTTGTAACAAAAAATTATTATCCAGCTCTGAAGATCTCTTTTAGTCTTTTATTATGCGATGCAATTGAATTTCAAGTTTTGTAATTATTCTATTACGCCCACTTGCATTAGGGTCACTGAGCTGGACTAAATACATGTCTACAACTTTTAGATGATTATTAGGAAAACCGGTTGTGGCAAAACTTGTATGTGACCAAGTAAATACTCTTAGATTGAAAAATTAAATGACTTAGAAATAAAAAAAGCTCGAAATCCTTGCCAAGCCTTCTCACGATCGTTATGATGTATTCATGTTCTGTGATTTGAGTTCTGTCTTACATACTCGGTACATTATTAGTACTGACGTCCTTTTGTTGGGAACGATGCATTCATGCCTGTAAGTATAGACAATCAGTTTGACGGACCCTCATAGTAGACGAGATTGGCATTCAACGAAGAATCGGTAAGACTCCACCTCATTCGGAGTGCATCCGAGTCTATGAGTCATCGTGTCAGAGTTTTATTACATACTTATGGGTAGGCCAGTACCCTGTCCAATTTGATGTTAAACAATCTTAAAGGCTTTATCGACACAGGTTTATTATGTACAATATGTCAGAGGCCTTGATGGCCCATATGTATTCACGTTTTTATGAACGATGGTTCATTGATATAACATTTTCCTACCTACAATATTACATTACGAGTTGTGGCTATGTTGGCCCATGATAGTTACGAAAGGAATGAATGAGTTACAGAGTGGTTCGCTCGGGCCACTACGGCACCGGGTGCCAGCCACGCCTCCCCAGGTTCGGGGCATGACACAATCTCTACTCGCCGCCTTTTCAACGAAACCGCTTCCTCGTCGCTCGGCAACAACTCATCCACCAAAGAAAGAAAAAGCCGTAGTCCCTTTTGATGGGGCAGCCGCCCAACGGCCAGGCCTATATAGAGCTGGGGCTTTAAAAGAAACAATAGTCCGTGCAGGCTCGCCTGTAGTCATAGCGGTCAGAGACCTAGTCGCGGTACCCGACTGACGAAAAGTGGGGGTGGGAGCATTGGCCTTCTTCGGAGCCCTTCGACCTAAAAGCAAGGAAAACCGCGTGAGTGAAAAAGAAAAATGATATTGAGGTCGAGGTGACCGAAGATCAGAACTGAATTCGCGGACGAAGAAAGTTGGCGCCAAACTTCTTGTTAAATGACGACCACTCACGGATCCCCACCGTGTGGGGCAAAACCTGAGCCACCGAGTTGCGAATATCGGTGACCAACATAGGAGGCTCCTTCTCGACTGCACCATAGAAGAACGACTAGGTAACCAAAAGAAGACAACAAACGACTAGTCAACAAAATTACTTACAGGCGAAGTTCCACTCCTCGGGGAACCCAGTAGGGTTCGCCACCACGTGCTCGGTTTTGACGAAGAAAAAGTCGACCCAAAACCTACGATTGGTCTTATCATCCATTTTTACCACCAGTCCCTTGGCCCCACGGTGGTGAAGGTGTATCATCGTGCCCCGGTGAAAGCTCGTAGCAAAGAGATGTAGCAAATGGCGGATAGAGATTCTACGGTCGGCCAGCTCCGCGTACTTTATCAAAATAATGAAAAGTTCGTAAATATAGGGAGAGAGCTGGGTTGGACAGACGTTGTGGTAGCGGCAGAATTCCTCCACTAATGGGGGAAGAGGAAGAGAATAGCCCACCCAAAACGGGTATGCATAAAATGTGCAGTACCCGGGACGATGAATATGGACCAATCGTTCCTGACGGAGACCAGGTCAACGTAAGAAGGGATGTTGTACTTGGCCCTAAGCTCGGAAAGATGGGCCACTCCCATTTCAGATTTCACAGGCACAGGCTCGTCAGCAGGAGACTTCGAGAAGTCCAACCTGGCCTTGTCACTACGCGGGACAATCTCCTCTACTATGGGAAAGCTATCATCTTCTGCAACAATGGCCTCCCCTTCATCACAAACGGGCATGGCCACTGATATTGGAGGCATGCTGAGAATCACCTCGGAGTTCGAAGATGTACTAGCCATTTGTATTACTATATAGGAGCAAAAGGATTGGAAATAAAGAAGAGATAACGATGGCAGTAGAGAAAGTTGCAGAAGATGAAAACTCAGAAAGAACAAGAGAGGCAGATAGGCAGGCTTAGGAAACTCAAAAGTGTAAAGTTTCGATTGAAAAGGTTTCTCGCTTTATTTATAGAGAATACCGGTGCATCAATCGAAAAAAGTAACCGCCACACGCGTTGAGATCGAAGCAACAGGTTCACGAGAAATGATGTAGCGCATTAGGAAGAGGCGTAATTATGACGCGTAAGGTTGTGACGTCATTCTGAACCATCATCATTAAGCGCAGCACTCAAAGTGCCACATCACCATCTCGGCCACGACTACCACTACTCGACCCCCCCACCCCAAATTTCTCAATACTACGGTTGATTAAGTCCGCTCATCAAGGCCGACCAAAAGACGACCTCGATGAGCGGAGGAACTAACTGTATGGGCTAAAATCCGATCGAGGTAATTTGGTATGAAGAGGCGATTATCACAACGATTACAACTCGGCGTATGGGGCTTGGCCGAGGTTGAGCAGTGATTAACTAGAACGAATCATCGCGTGGCATGCCTGGGCCGAAGTTGAGTAGCAGGAACGGAAACAACGATTGGTATAGTCTTGGAACTTTCAAAAGGAATATTCTCTTGAATATTCTTTGGATTTTACTTTTAGGGTTCTTTGGGAATATTCCACAAGGATATATAGAGTAAGAGAGAGAAAGGAGAGGGGTGGATTCGTTTGGGAGATAAGAGCACAATTGTAAGATAAGCACTCAAGAAAAATACAAAGAATCACTTTTAGTAGAGATTCAACCTTTTCGAGTTATTCTATTGTCATTTCCATCAAATCCAAGAAAGTGTGCAGTATTCTCTAACACTCGTGTCATTCAACATTGTCAGAGGAAATAATCCTTCACCCTCTTCAATATTGGGTGAATCTCCCCCTCTATTTATGTTTATTACTATTTAATAGAATTATTGTTTATCATTGTTCCTTCACTCACCCTTAACTGCATCATTTAATACCCATTGAATGAAATTGGTTTGGAGTATTTTCACGTCATTCATATAAACACGTTTAGATTGGGAGCTCATTACATTTAACTAGGATTTATCCATTATTTTCCCGTTTAATTAGTTTAACAAAAGGTTTCATACTTTTTGGTCAAACAATCTTAACTCTTAGCAGCAGCTAAAGGCAAAATTTTAGAAACTACACGTCCCTCAACCTCCTTGAGAGAAGAGAGGCAGTTCACCAGCGAGCCAGACAGCATTTGAACATGCGAGAATTGAGGAATTAAACTTTATGGGTTTAATCTTTAAGATTTTTTATATTGAATCTATTATATTTTTAATATTACGGGTTCACACCTACTATTTATCGTAATCTTAGTAATTTTTACATATAAATACTTTGTGTAAAAGGTATTGGCTTCAAATGTATCCGATGTTCTATGGCTACATCTGCCTCTGCAGACGAAGTCATTTTATTTGACTTAATTCATATTTATTTTCACATATATTATTTACACATGTATACTTAATAAATTTTCTAAGGAAGAGGTGTCAAGATGACACCGCTGCTTAACGCAAGGTGGATCCGCCCTTGTGTTCAAAGTAAATTAAGTTGGTACTTATTTCAAGATTCGTCCTAACGTAAGGCATGTCTAATAGCCTACTTGGCCAAGCTTCTAAAATTTGCTTATTTTGGGAATTATTTTTTTTCAAAAGTCTTTTCAAAAAAGTACTTTCGGTCAAAATCAGTTTGTGTTTGGCTAATCAATTTGAAAAATACTTTTGAGCAGTAATTAGTGTTTGACCAAGCTTTTAAAAAGTGCTTCTACATGTATTTTTTCAAAAAGTGCTTATGGGGAGAAGCGACTCTTTCTAGTTCTATTCAAAAGCATTTTTTTTTCCTTTTCAAAAAGCTTGGTCAAACACCTTAACTTTGAAAAAAAAGCACTTTTAACAAAACAAAACAAAAATACTTATACCCATTAATTCCAAACTATTTACCTTTTAATGCCTATGCCCAAACTATTTACTGCTCCTACCCATGGCCCCCAAACTATTTACCCGCACTTCTTCTTCCTCATTTTACGTACAATCTACCACCGTCAACTGATTCTAACTCAACACCTTCTTCTTTTTCTTCAATTTCCTCTTCTTCTTCGGCTGACAATGCAACTTCTTCTTCGTCATCATTTTGGACAACCTCAACTCCATCAGACACAGAAGCACAAGTGCTCAAAAAGACTGAAGAGAGATAAAGAGAAGAAATGGGGAAATGGGCTTTGAGTTTTGTTGAGTTTATCTTGAAGTTGAAGTAAGTATTATAAGTACTTAAGGAAAGATGATCTACTGAGAATTTAGGCTTTTGAGTGAAGAGATACAGTGAAGAAGTAGAAGAAGTAGATGCTGTAGTAGCAACAGAGAAGCAAGACCCTGACATTTTTTGTACCGAAGAACCAGTTCGGGGTGGTCCTACCGTTGTTGGGCTTGAAGCTCAATTTTATTTTTGAAGATTTCTTGTTTGATTCAAAGTGGGTGCTGTTAAATATTGCTTATAGTATGTAACGAACCGGACGGTCGTTTTTGGAATTTACGCCCCGATCCCCCATTAACTGCTTCCCCTAAGTTCATTTCTGCTATTTTGGCTTGCCGGGACGATCGGTGTTGGGATTCGGAGTGTTTTGGGACACTTAGTCCCTAAATGAGAGCTTAAGAGTTGAAAAATGGTCCGTAATCGGGACAGTGTGAAGACGACCTCGGAATGGAAATTCGATCTCCGTTAGGTGATTTCGGGGTTGGGAGCGTGTTCGGAATGTATTTTGGAGGCTCGTAGCTCATTTAGGCTTGAAATGCCGAAGTTTGAATTTTTGAAGTTTCCGGTCCGATAGTGAGTTTTTGATCCGAGGGTCGGATTGGAATTCCGAAAGTTGCAGTAGCTCCGTCATGTTATTGGGATGTGTGTGCAAAATTTCAGGTCATTCGGGCGAGGTTTGGTTAGGTTTTTGATCGAAAGCGTGTTTTGTTGGAATTTGAAGTTCTTAGGCTTGAATCCTTGATTAATTCGTGTTTCCGGCGTTATTTTAGGTGGTTTAAGGATTGGTACAAGTTTTAATGATGTTATGGGATATGTCCGTAGGTTTGGTTGAGGTCCCGGGGGCCTCGGGTGTGTTTCGGGTGCTCAACGGAGCACTTTGGAGTTGGAAAATGTTGCAGAAAATCTGTCAGATTTTTTATATTGTTAAATTATTATTATTATTATTATTATTATTATTATTATTATATTTTGTCTCAGTAGGGCCCTGACCTTCCTCGTCACTACCCAACCGAGGTTAGGCTTGGCACTTACTGAGTACCGCTGTGGTGTCCTCATGCCCTTCCTGCGCATGTTTTTCATGTGCAGATCATCCAGGTACCTCCGCTCAGGCGCACTATCAGTGAGGCAGGAGGACTACGGAGACTTCGAGATAGATCTGCTACGTCCGCAGACCGACGAGTCTCCTTCTTACTCTATCTTTAGTACTTAGTTTTCCTTCTTCGGTTGTTAGAAATTTCTGGAGTTTGGAACCTTTACTATACACTTCTGTAGCCTGTGTTGCCCGTGAGTTTCCGGGTTCTGGGAACTGTTTTAGACTTGTGATATTGAGTTGTACTTGCCAAGCGGCATTCAGTACAGTTTCCTTTAGATATTTGATTTGATTTTCTCTATTTTTCCGCAATTATTATATTTCCGCAAATGTTAGGCTTACCTGGTCATGGGGACCAGGTGCCGTCATGACATGTTCACGGTTGGTGAACTAGGGTCGTGACATAGTACCTTCTGGAATTTCATACTGAAATTTGATAGCGTTTGGAGCTGATTGAGATCGAAATTTTCAGTTGAAAATCGAAGAAGAACACAGCTACAATATACCGCTACGGTATACAATATGCTGTAGGGGTATATAGCTATACTGCAACACTATACTATTATAGTTTACAAACAGTATACCGCTACAGTATACTAATATACTATAGGAGTATATAGTTATACTGCAACAATATACTATTATAGTATACAATATATTGTTATGGTATACTGTAATAATATGCAAGATACTGTAACAATATGATGCAATAGTATATAATATACTATAATAGTATACTTATTGCCCGTAAATTCACTTGTCTTTTCCCTTTTAATTTGTTTTAAGCTTTTACTCAAGCGTAGGGGCAAACTGAAAATACAAAAATAAAAAATAAAAATAAATTATAGTATGCTATATGATGTAATGGTATACTCTTACAATTAGGTCCTTTTAGAATTTTAATTTTTTTTGATAACTGATATTATTTCAGTTTAGTAATTGAATTAAATTTTTTTAACTCTTTGCGTACAATTGTATACCCTGTTGGTATAGCTATATACTATACCGGTATCATATGTTAGTTAATATTTTTTTGGTTGTATTAACTACATTTAATTGGTACACAATTTGATTTTTCTTTAGAATAATATAAAAAAAAAGAATAATAAAAAAATAGTGAAAACAGTAAATGAAATTAGATTATGAAGAGAAAAAGAATATAAAAAAACAAAAGTTAAATAAAATTAGAAAAGGAAAAAAGAAAAAAAAAAGAAGAAAACGAGAAAAAAAAAGGAGAAAAGAAAAAAAAGAAAAAAGAAAAGAAAAGAAGCATAGAAATAAAAAAGAATTGGAGAATAAAGAAAAAATTTCTCACAAAATCTACTATGGGTAGGAAATGTAATTAGTTTATGGGTAGGAAAATAAATGGGTAGACAAGGATAATAGTTTTATTTTTGTGGGTAACTGTGTCAAAACCCCCACAAAAAAAGCTTTGGCCAAACAGGATATAACTCAGCGCAAAGCAACCATTGGGCTATCAACCTCGTATGCCTAGTGCATACTTGCGTAGAAATGGCATGGGGTAGCCACTATTTAAGGTGGTATTTAGTTTTTATCCAGCAATTCTAATGTTGAGCAAAAATAGCCACTACCCTATTAAAATTAATATGAAAAGATATTTTTACCCTTTCTTCCCTTGCTTTTCTTCCCAAACCCTTAGGGATGGATGATGTACGCTCCACTACCATCATCTACCATGATGGTAGTGGCTATTAATTTTAATATCATTCTGTTACCACCCACTACCATCATCTAGGAAGATACACACATCTTGGATGTATAAAGGACAATTGGTCCTTAACTTAAAGTTCCAAGTTCAAAAGTTAAGGACACTTGGTCGTGAAGTTAGAATTACAAGTTCAAAAGTTAAGGACACTTGGTCATGAACTTAGACTAACAAGCTCAAAAGTTAAGGACAATAGGTCCTGAACTTACAGTTACAAGTTCAAAAGTTAAGGACAATAGGTCCTTAACTTTGATTTCCAAGTTCAAAAGTTAAGGACAGACAGTCCTTAACTTACAGTTACACGTTCAAAAGTTAAGGACAAGCAGTCCTTAACTTACAGTTACAAGTTCAAAAGTTAAGGACAATAGATCCTTAACTTTGATTTCCAAGTTCAAAAGTTAAGGACAGACAGTCCTTAACTTACAGTTACACGTTCAAAAGTTAAGGACAAGCAATACTTAACTTATAGTTACAAGTTCAAAAGTTAAGGACAATAGGTCCTTAACTTTGACTTACAAGTTCAAAAGTTAAGGACGCTTGGTCTTGAAGTTTGAGTTCCAAGTTCAAAAGTTAAGGACATGTAGCCTTGAAGTCCTGAACTTAGAGTTCCAAGTTCAAAAGTTAAGGACATGTAGTCCTGAACTTAGAGTTACAGGTTAAAAAGTTAAGGACATGTAGTCTTGAAGTCCTAAACTTAGAGTTTTAAGTTCAAAAGTTAAGGACATGTAGTCCTGAAGTCCTGAAGTTAAGGACATGAGCAGAAGGATATTTTCGTCCGGGCAGTTAAAGTTTATTAAACCAGTGGCTAAAGACTAAAGACATTTAAAACACTGGCTTTAAAATAAAGACAAGAGCTGTTAGTGGCTATTTGTGCACATCGCCCAATACTTGCCATACACTCAAACTTGGTTGCCACTCAATTAGGGAGGGACACTTTTTCTTTTTCTTTTTTACTATTGAACAACAGAAGTATTGTTAATCCCCTCCAGATATTGAGTGAAATGAAATATTCAAATCACTATGACATTCAAAAAATCCACACAAATAAGTTTCATAAAACGTAAGCTTTCTAGTTACAAGACGTCTAGGTGTTAAATGTGTTATATATACGTACGTATATTGAAAGGCATACATCCGCCTCCTCACCCTTTGATAAGTTGACCTTGCAATAATTTGACTTTGCTTACAAACTTTCAATCTTTGAATTTCCATGTGACTGTTGCCGTTGGTGACGGCGAGAGATAAGTTGATCCGCACATTCACAACTCATTTGTGTGCAGCTTAATGATTACAACCATTTTATTGTTATTTCATAATATAATCAGATTTGAACCATTAAGAGAAATCCTCCCTGCAGGCAGCCAATTAGATCTCTATAAATACATTCACATGATCTTCTCTCTGTTCCCAATAACATATTCAACTACACATCATTTCCCAACCTCCTAGATATATACAATAGCTAGTTAACACTATAGCAGGAGAAATGGAGGCGTACTCTGCTTGCAAAAGCTTGATGTTGACCCTGTTGACAATTGTTTTATTCATCTCGCTAACACAGCCAGCAGTTACAGCAGCCAAAGACTCTAACACAGCCTACACAAACTTCGTCAAGACCAAATGCAACATCACCACATATCCTTCACTTTGCCAGAAAACACTAATACCCTATGCCTCATCAGTGAAAAGCAACTCCACAAAGCTGTGCATACAAGCCCTTAATGTAGCCATAAAAGGCGCACGCGACGCCTCTGTTATTGTCTCGAGACAGAAAGAACAGAAGGGAATAACTGCTATTAAAGACTGCATGGAAGATGTCAAGGATGCAGTGTACGAACTCAAGCTGGCTGTTGAAGCAATGGGACATTTGGGTGATGAAGATAAAGAATTTCAGTTGGCTAATGCCAAGACATATGCAAGTGCTGTAATAACAGACGCAGATTCATGCACTGATGGTTTCTCCGAACGGAAGGTAAATCCAGATGTGAAGGACATCATAAATAGAAGCATGTCAGTTATTATTAAACTGTCCAGCAATGCGTTGTCACTCATTAATCATCTTTATGTATAGTACTCTCTGTTTGTGGATCGTGGCATGAGCTTCAGCTCTGATTGATTGGAATTTGGAATTAATAATGCACACGAGTTTAGTTTCTTCTTATAATATTCCGGATATGATATCTTGATTAATCTCTGTAAATATAGTTAATCTCATGAATCCACTTTTTTGAAGTAGCTAGTTCTGCATTCCGGTCAATGCTTTCCTCCCTATTACTCGTACAATTTAGATATCAAAATTTTGTACTTGACCTTGTAATCTTGATTGCAGCGGCGTTAGTTGTTCAAAATTTGAAAAAGAGAGTGCGGCCGAAAAATTCGCCTTGTTTTTGGAACAAATCACCACCTAAAGTTGCACTTCTGATCCAAATTCCAATGGAACAATAAACAAGAGTTTAAAACCTTAGACGTTTGTTTTCAAAAACTGTTTCTTTTTTTTTCAAAAAAAAAAAAAAAAGACTTCAATTCTTTGTCGAACTTTCTTTTCAACTAAACTTGGTTGGGAATCCTTTTCGGGTTTGCAACAAACGCCATTAGATCTCCAGGTTGGACCTCTGTTTTCTGTAACACAAGAATTTGGCGATCAAGCAAAGAAAACCAAAGATTGAACTTACAACTGTACAAGGCTTAAATATATTTTTTCGGCAAAGTTACACCGAAATCCATAAGTAAAATATCTGTATACGGGTGAAACCGAGCCCTTTGGATGCCTCGGTTCACGATGAGGTAAATGGAGCATAGATGTGACTGTAAGGAACCAGAATCGGGGCAAGGAGCCCCTCGAGTCGGGGTCCGGGAAAGACACCTGCCCTCGGAGGAATCAGAGTTAGGTTTTATACTTTATTACCACACAAGAGGGGGGGGGGGGGGGGGGAAGGGGATGATTTGTGTGAAGTCCAATTTTTTGCTTAAACTGATTATGGAAGGACCTAGTTCTTCTAAGTGTTCCTTAACCTACTATTGCTGAAATAGTAAATGCGGAAAGTAAAAAACACAAGTATTTTACGTGGAAAACACCTGGCTCAAAAGGTGAAAAAACCACGACCTACTTTCCAGTAGGATTTTCCCAAACTCTCCACTAAATCACTGAGCCAAAAAATTGTATTTACAAAATACTTTTGAAAACCTAGGATTAACTCTAATCCCGTTGTAGCAAACAACATCTAACTGTTGCGACAACTTCAAGTTAACTCTAACTTGAATTCTTCGAGTACCTATTACAATTGCCTCTAGATAAAACTGAAAGGTACAATATGAAAATACATACTACAACTGAACTAGAATAAAAGACATACACTTGGAACTGGTTCTTCTATCTGGTTCACGTAGCTTCAGGTTTGCACACTTGAATCACACGAACTGCTTGCAAAATGCCTTGTTATTTTGTTCTCAATTCCTGTTTAACTTCTGCATTTATGCATGCCTGTAAAATGAGAACATCCTGCAATATATATATAGTTAGTAGATGAAGAAATAACTAGAGTTCTAATGCTACTATTCCTTGGTGGAAGAGTTCTAGATGATCTCAACTTCTAACTCCTTCCCTATATTGGATATGAGTAATGAGTCCTTCTCCTTATCAATTATACAACCTTATCGATCATGAGATATCAAATCTATCAAGTTAAGCTTATCTCTTTCACGTGCATCCCACATGCTCAAATCTACCCGTTTCTATGCACCTAAGGGATGGACTTGGTTCATGCATGAGCTTCCTTTGTCAATCTTCAAAACTAACCTTCACTTGGGCCAACAAATTCCCCCTTTTTGATAATGACAAACTCTGTGTTTTTCATAAGCTTAGGCCCTATTTCAACTTAGCTCAACATCAATCAAAATGTTAGAAACAGTTGTCCTTCTTATCACTTATCATCAAGGACCAGGTTCATTAGGTTATAAACATCACTTATTCAAAGTATAAAGCACAATATTTCTCCTTTTTGGCATCATCAAAAAGTCGCATAAAAAATGTACAATACCCAGAATTTTAAACTTACTCATGGCTAATGGGGCTATCCTAAATGCAATCATGGATTAATTATCATCGATCAAGCTAAGAATTCTAACCATCAAAGAAATATAAAAAAACAGTTAGAGCAAAAACCAGCAGATTTTATTGATACTAGATATGACTCTTCCACAAAGCATAAAAGGAAATAAAAATACAGAAAACATGAGACAAACAAAAACATCCCAAACTGGGTCACTGAAGGAACTATATTAGGCTAGGAGGATTAAGGCTTGGAAGAACTAGGGGCTGAGTTTTTTGCTTAGAGAAGTTTCAGCATGTCTTGAAGAATTCCATCATTCTTCTTCTTTTCCCTTGCTAGTTCAGTTCTGAGAGCATCTCTCTTAGACTCTACCTCAGACAACCGTGTCTTCGCCTTGCTATCTCAGCATCCTTTGCCCCACTCTCCTGCACCAAGACTCTGACCTTGCTATTGACTGGTGCCTTCTTGGATTAACCAGGTTCATTAGGAGTGGCAAGAACCTCATAGTCATAAGCAATCAGAGTTTTCGCCCCAAAGTGATCTTTGCTTGTAGCCACCTCCCACTTCTTCAAAGCCACCTTAAAATTTGCGAGCACAGCTGTGAGAATAAAACCATAGGGAATGACATGAGACTTAGTGCCATTGATAACCCTATCAAGAAGCTTGATTATAAATCCAGGCCAATTAATCTGATTCCCACTATCCAAACACTCTATCAGTACCGAGTCCATGAAGTTTACAATGTGCCTCCTTTCCTGCCTTGGCATAATGCATTTGTGGGATGGCTTCATGTCACTCTTGTACACAGCCTAGGGCTCCAGTTCTCTTCATTGTCACTGAACTTTCTAGTAATGGCAAGGGCAGTAGGAATTGTTTTTAGGCTTGGCCACTTAAGTTTTGTGTAGTCATTGTACCCCTCAGCAGGTACACCTAGAATTTCACCCAACTCCTTCACATTGAAAGAGATTTGCACCCCTGTCACCAAGCTGGTAACCCGTTCATCCTTCACTACAGCATTTGCCATAAATTCAACAATTTCACTCCTGGCCAACCTGCTATCCATCTGAAGGACCGTGTCCTTCCAGCCTTGCAGTTCCAATTTCTCCAACAACAACACCATTCCTTCCTCCTCCAAATCCCTGAGTCTACCCTTCAGAATAGTTCTTTTGCCAAACTTGGTCAGCTTGTCCTTTTCACTGTCTGGTTCATCTTCCTCTTCTCCACTCCATTCCTCTTCTTCAGCAATTTTTACTTGTTTGGTTTTCACTGCAGACCTGGTCCTTTTTGAACGGGTGGATGGTTCAGCAGACTTTGACATAGGAGTAGACTTCTTAGTGGAAGTCTTCACCATTACAATAAAGGCCTTTGGCGGTAATTATTTGGCGGCAATAACGCAATGGTCGCTAATAAATTCTTTAAGCTTAAATATTAGTGGCATATGACCATTACCCAGTAAAAGATATCCTTTTACCGGCAATAAAAAATAATAGCCACTAAAAATTACTAATTAAAATTAATCTTTTATTATTTTAACTATCCGCACGAAAAAACAAAAATCTTTCCCTCCAATTTTTTTGGATACCTTTTATGTTTCCCTCCCCAATTAGAAAACAACAGAACAAAAAACCTCACTCCCCAGTTGAACGAAAAACAATAAAACAATCCTAACTCACTGCTGAAAAAACCTAACTGGCTGCTGCGTCAACGGCAGTGCGAGTGCGTCAATGGCAGCCCATCTTTTTCCCAGGTAAATTCTCTTCTCTTCGATTTACAATCGATCTACAGTAGAATCGATTTCCCTCTTGAATCGACTTCGCTGCCGGAAAAACCTAACTCGCTGCTGCGTCAATAGCAGTGTGATTTACAGTGTGTCAACGACAGTGCGAGTGCGTCAACGGCTACCCATCTTTTTCCCAGGTAAATTCTCATCTCTTTGATATTTATAGTAGAATCGATTTACAGTAAATTAAATTCTCTTCTTCCAATCGATTTATAGTAGATTTTGTATTGATGCTGGTCGATGATTTACAGTAAATCAGTTCCTAACTCACTGTTCAACAGCCTGCCGTAGTGCTCGTCCATCTTCTTCCCCTGTTAACTTCTCTTTTTCCCCTATTAAATCAGTCGCTTGCAATCGATTTACAGTAGATTTTGGATTGATTCTTGTCGATTAATTTATAATAGATTCTGTGTACATTAATTTGGTAAAAGTCATGTTATTATTTGGATGTAGAAAATCCTGATTTAGGAAGTTTGTTTCGGCTGCTTATCTCTTATATCTAAATTTCTCCTATGTTATAAACAAATTTTTGGGAAAGAAACTCATATAGTTGCCGAGGTTAATATTCTAGTACATGGGATTCGTGTTCTATATGAAACGATGTATGTAGCATGGACAAAGATTTTTAGATCCTTTAATAAGCATGGACTCCCTTTGTTACTTTAAGAATGACCTTCAAATGGTGTAAAACAGGCCCTCGGCTATTCATATATTAGATTGAAATTTGTTAAGTACTTAGATAAGGAATATAAATATATAGAGTACCACTGAGATATCTTTCTGATTGCAAAATCTATCTACTGCCAAGACTTATTCTTTTCCGTGTTAAAGGTCCATGTCATGAGTGCGAGGTTTGCTAGAGCAGTAATTATGAATAATCTATAAATTAGTGTACTATTGAGTTAAAAGAAATAGCATTCTTGCAGTAATTTGTAAATGATTATGAACCTATACTTACCAGAATATTTAAGGTTTTAGTTAGAGTAGTAGTACAGAGTTTCATCCTTAAGAGAGAATTTCAGTAAGCTAGTAACTAAGCTAAGGTACACAAGCTATCGTATTTTTGTTTCTTTTCTATCATCATGGTAAGAAATGATGGCTTATTCTAATTCATGTAATGATATGATAGACATTGCATCTTAGGAACTTATATTTGCTTAGGAATATTTGATTTTAAGAGGTCAGGTTTGGGTGTAGATTATTAAATAGGTTGTGAATTTGTGAAAGTATTTATATTTTTTGTTTGCTAAGTCCTTAGCGATATTTATTTGCTGTTAGATTGATAATCAATTGATTGAATTAATTCCTCTTATGTTCTGGTATTGTTTATCATTTGGTTCCTCTGTATATTTCCTAAGGCTACTTTTCACCATATAAAAGCTCAATCGCCAATAGGACATCTCAACCACAGTAGTTCAGTCGTTTGTTAAGAAACAGCTTGGGTTGTTAGCAATAGTCGGAATCCTTCGACAGTCAGTACCTACTAGTTTGTTGGTAGTAATAATCAGAATGTCCAGTCTTAAAAAGTTGTATAATTTATAAGTTTAATAATTCTATTCTTAAAAAGTTTATGAACAAATTTGGTAAAAATCGACAAGTTGTCTTTGGCTAGATGTCTTTTTCATATTTACGTGTTTGTTCTATGATGACTATGATTTGTTTATAAATAGAAAAATATTACATATCGATTCAGCTCCATGTATGTCACTGCAAACATTGCGTATAGTTAAAAAGTTCACACCCTTTTAGGCTTTGCATAATTTGATGAATTTTTCAAGTTTATTTACTCTCTCTCTTTCTTGTCATGTTTGGTTTAAGTAATCTTTAACTGGAACTTTAGATGGATGATTTTATAGCAATTATATTGGTTTGTTTATTTATAATTGTGTAATTTTAATATATAAACTAACTTATATTCCATTTAGCTTTAGAATAGTTAAACTGAGGCTAAGTGAACGAAAGAGTTATAAACAAATTGGTAAAAATGCAGTATAGAAATAAATTGGTTAATATATTTATGTTTGATAGTTTTAATTGTTAAAATAATATCTTGGAGCTATGGAATTACCTACTAATAGGATAGTCATTTTATTTTGAACTACCTTTTCGATTAATACCTCCTTTTTACTAACGAATTTTTAGCTCTTGCAGTAATTATAGAAAAGAAAGGAATATCTTGAACGCCATGGACAATCCTAAAAATAAAAGATGGATGAATTGTGATAGAGTTAGCAAAGAATATTTGGATGGAGTAGATGATTATTTAAATCATGCCTTTTCTGTAAAACAAGGTGGAGAAAAAATTGCATGTCCTTGTATGGAGTGTGTGCTTATCCATCAAGTAAATCGGGCTACATCATATGATCATCTTGTAATTAATGGTATTATACCGTCATATGATACTTGGTTTTGTCATGGGGAGGATCTAATGGGATCAAACAATGCTTGAGAAACTAATCGCATCCAGTCAACTCTAAGGGGCGATGATATGCGAGGAATGATACATGATGCATTTGGAGGAGTTACAGAGTTCATGGATACTGACATTAGTAAAAGTGGCGGCATGGAGCAAAATGTACAAGAGAATACTGCTCATCTATCTGGAAATCAGCCTCATCCAGAGGTGGATAAATTTGAATGGCTCATGAAGGAGGCAAATGAAGAACTATATCCTGGATGTAACAAGTTCACCAAATGTCACGACCCCAGTTCTCCCTCCGTGAACTATGTTGACGGCACCTAGTCTCTACGACTAGGTAAGCCTAACAATTTCGGAAAAAGGGAAAACAACAGATCAAACTAATAAAAACTGTGGAATAAACATAATGAAGGTTTAAGATGCCACTCGGCATATACAAATATAACTCTCAAACTGAACAACTTGTCACGACCCTAGTTCACCAACCGTGAACATGTCATGACTACACCTGGTCCTCATGACCAGGTAAGCCTAACGTTTGCGGAAATATAATGATTTCGGAAAAATAGAGAAGATCAAATCAAATATCTAAAGGAAACTGTACTGAATGCCGCTTGGCAAGTACAACTCAATATCACAAGTCTAAAACAATTCCCAAAACCCAGAAACTCACGGGCAACACAGGCTACAAAAGTGTACAGTAAAGGCTCCAAACTCCAGAATTTCTAACAACCAAAGAAGGAAAACTAAGTACTAAAGATAGAGTAAGAGGGAGACTCGTCGGTCTGCGGACGCAGTAGATCTACCTCGAAGTCTCCGTAGTCCTCCTGCCTCACTGATAGTGCGCCTGAGTGGAGGTACCTGAATGATCTGCACATGGAAAACATGCGCAGGAAGGGCATGAGTACACCACAGCGGTACTCAGTAAGTGCCAAGCCTAACCTCGGTTGGGTAGTGACGAGGAAGGTCAGGGCCCTACTGAGGCTAAAATATAATAATAAATTAACAGTATGAAAAATAAGCAGTAATAGTGAGTACAGTAGTGAGATAAGACAGGTTAAACAAGGCAATAGCAAATACGCAAAGAACGGAACAACCACAGAATAAGTACAGCTCAATACCAATGGTAACAATGAGGATCTCCAGGATACCGTCCTGTAGTCCTTTTCTCAACTGTCCAGTGGATCTCTCGGGATACCGTACCGTATTCCATCATATGTGTATATCCGAAGGATCTCCCGGGATACCGTCCCGTAGTACAACTATCAATGTGTAGGGGGATCTATCGGGAATCTAACCCGTAGTCCCAAAATAAAAGTGTAGGGGGATCTACCGGGAATCGAACCCGTAGTCCCAAAGTAAACAAACAAGGGGGGGAGCTACCGGAATCCCACATCCGTAGTCCCAATGTAAATGCGCAATCACAACCAGAAGATGCACAGAAATGAAGTATAAAGACAAGCAACGGGTAGTACTGGCCTAACATGCTTCATGTAGTACAGTCAAGGCAACTTAAGCAAGTAGGCAAGTTAAATCGACTAAACATGCTTTACTAATCTAGCACAGGTTATAGTTGCAAGTAGAATAAAGCAAATATGAAAGAAACTCAATCGCAATATCTTGAGTAAAACCGGATTTTCAACAATTGGCTCAAGTACGCGCTCGTCACCTCGCGTGCAAGGCACTCAAAATACCAAATAACAATTTCCTAAGGGGAAAGGTCCCCCACACAAAGTTAGACAAGCCACTTACCTCGAATAGGCTCAATATCAATAGAAACCACGCCTTTGCCATGAGTATCCGACTCCAAATGGCCCAAATCTATTCAATTCAATTACATATCGTAAATAATATTGCAAACAACTGATCCCGCTATTAAAATTAAAGCTAGGGCGTGAATGTAGATAAAATGAACAAAACGCCCCTCAAGCCAACGTCTCGGAATCGAATAATTTTTACATTTTTAGAACCCTCGTACTCTCACGAGTCTAACCATATAAAAATCTCCCAAATCGGAGGTCATGCCCCCTCAAAACCCAATAGTTTGGTGTATGAAGTTTTACCCCAAATTAACCAACTTTTGATCCTAAATTCGAATTCCAATGATGTATTTAGCTATATAATGATGAAATATAATGAAAAGGGATCAAGGAAACGTTATCCAATGATTTTCTCTTCAAAACCTACTCAAAATCGCCTTCTCCCGAGCTCTCAATCGATTTTCAAACTTATGAAATTAAACCCTCGAAATTGATATTTCTGAACAGGGATTTCCGCTTCTGCGGACAAGTGACCGCTTCTGCGGTCTCGCTTTTGCGGAACACTGGCCGCTTCTGCGCCTTCCTTTAAAATCCCAGCTTCTGCTTCTGCGGTTCCCATCTCGCAGAAGCGGATCCGCTTCTGCGGAATTCCTACAGCTTCTGCGGTTTCCTGGAAGGGGGCACAAGCCGCTTCTGCGACGTCCAAGGCCGCTTCTGCGGTTCCCAAGCCGCAGAAGCGAAAATACCAGAAAGAAAAATACCAGATGCAGCAATTACTTAGAAATTTCTCCATTAACCACCCGAAATCATCCCGAGGCCCCCGGAACCTCAACCAAAAGCACCAATACCACCTTATACCTTATTCGAACTTGCACCAATCCTTAAAACACCTAAAGCAACACCGGAAGTCCGATTAAATCAAAGATTTAAGCCTAAGAACTTCAAATTCCAACAAAACACACTTTCGATCAAAAACCTAATCAAACCTCGCCCGAATGACCTGAAATTTTGCACACACATCCCAAATGACATGACGGAGCTACTGCAACTTCTGGAATTCCAATCCGACCCTCGGATCAAAAACTCACTATCAGACCGGAAACTTCAAAAATTCAAACTTCGGCATTTCAAGCCTAAATGAGCTACGAGCCTCCAAAATACATTGCGAACACGCTCCCAACCTCGAAATCACCTAACGGAGCTAACGGAACCATCGGATTTCCATTCCGAGGTCGTCTTCACACTGTTCCGATTACGGACCATTTTTCAACTCTTAAGCTCTCATTTAGGGACTAAGTGTCCCAAAACACTCCGAATCCCAACACCGAACGTCCCGGCAAACCAAAATAGCAGAAATGAACTTAGGGGAAGCAGTTAATGGGGGATCGGGGCGTAAATTCCAAAAACGACCGGCCGGGTCGTTACATCCTCCTACACTTAAACATTCGTTCGTCCTCGAACGAGCATAGAGAACATACCTGAAGTAGTGAAAAGATGAGGGTACTGGCTGCGCATATCCTGCTCGGTCTCCCAAGTCGCCTCCTCGGCCGGCTGACCCCGCCACTGAACCTTTACTGAAGCTATGTTCTTTGACCTCAACTTTCTGATCTGCCTGTCCAAAATAGCCACTGGCTCCTCAACATAGGATAGATCCTTGTCCAACTGGACTGAACTGAAATCCAACACGTGCGACGGATCACCGTGATACCTCCGGAGCATCGAAACATGAAATACCGGATGAACTCCGGCCAAGCTGGGAGGTAAGGCAAGCTCATAGGCAACCTCCCCAACTCGCCTCAAGATCTCAAAAGGGCCAATAAACCTCGGACTCAGCTTCCCTTTCTTTCCAAACCTCATGACGCCCTTCATAGGCGAGACCCGAAGCAGAACCCGCTCACCAACCATATATGAAACATCACGAACCTTCCTGTCCGCGTAACTCTTCTGTCTAGACTGGGCTGTACGGAGTCTGTCCTGAATCACCTTGACCTTCTCCAATGCATCCTGAACCATCTCTGTACCCAATAGCCTGGCCTCACCCGGCTCAAACCAACCCACCGGAGATCTACACCTCCTGCCATATAAAGCCTCATACGGCGCCATCTGAATGCTGGACTGATAACTGTTGTTATAAGCAAACTCCGCCAATGGCAAGAAATGATCCCAAGACCCTCCAAACTCAATCACGCACGCACGGAGCATGTCCTCAAGAATCTGAATAGTGCGCTCGGACTGTCCGTCCGTCTGGGGGTGAAATGCTGTGCTCAACTCCACCCGAGTGCCTAACTCCTGCTGCACAGCTCTCCAGAACCGCGATGTAAACTGAGTACCTCTGTCTGAAATGATAGAAACTGGAATACCATGCAAACGGACGATCTCCCTGATATAAATCTCCGCCAACCGCTCCGATGAATAAGTGGTACACACAGGAATGAAATGAGCGGACTTGGTCAGCCGGTCCACAATAACCCAAATGGAATCAAACTTCTTCAAGGTCCGTGGAAGTCCAGATACAAAATCCATGGTGATGCGCTCCCATTTCCACTCCGGAATCTCTATCTGCTGGAGCAACCCACCCGGGCGCTGGTGCTCATACTTCACCTGCTGGCAGTTGAGGCATCTAGACACATAACCAACTATATCCTTCTTCATCCGCCTCCACCAGTAGTGCTGCCTCAGGTCCTGATACATCTTCGCGGCACCCGGATGGATGGAATACCGCGAACTATGGGCCTCTGCTAGAATCAACTCTCGAAGGCCATCAACATTGGGCACACAAATCCGGCCCTGCATCCTCATTACTCCATCATCTCCAATGGTCACATCTCTGGCATCCCCACGCTGGACCCTGTCCTGAAGGACAAGCAAATGAGGGTCATCATACTGCCGCTCCCTGATACGGTCAAATAGGGAAGACCGGGAAACCACACAGGCTAGAACCCGACTGGGCTCCGAAAGATCCAATCTCACGAACTGGCTGGCTAAGGCCTGAACATCCATCGCCATAGGCCTCTCTGAAGCTGGTAAATATGCCAAACTCCCCAAACTCTCCGCCCGGCGACTCAAGGCATCCGCCACCACATTGGCCTTGCCCGGGTGATATAGGATAGTGATGTCATAATCCTTCAGCAGCTCTAACCACCTCCTCTGACGCATATTGAGATCCTTTTGCTTGAGCAAGTGCTGCAAACTCCGATGATCAGTATAGATCTCGCAAGGCACTCCATATAAATAATGACGCCAGATCTTCAAGGCATGAACAATGGCAGCTAACTCAAGGTCGTGGACAGGGTAATTCTTTTCATGTATCTTCAACTGTCTGGACGCGTAGGCAATCACCCTACCGTCCTGCATCAACACTGCTCCAAGGCCAACTCTCGAGGCGTCACAATAGACAGTATAAGACCCCGAACCTGTAGGCAACATCAAGATAGGGGCTGAAGTCAAAGCTGTCTTGAGCTTCTGAAAGCTCGCCTCACACTCCTCTGTCCACTGAAATGGGGCACCCTTCTGGGTCAATCTAGTCATAGGGGCAGCAATCGATGAAAATCCCTCCACGAAACGACGGTAGTAACCCGCCAAGCCAAGGAAACTGCGAATCTCTGTAGCTGAGGACGGCCTGGGCCAACTCTGCACGGCCTCTACCTTCCTCGGATCCACCCGAATACCCTCACTAGAAATCACATGGCCTAAGAATGCCACAGAACTCAGCCAAAACTCACATTTTGAGAACTTTGCATATAACTTTTTCTCCCTCAAGGTCTGTAGCACGGTCCTCAGATGCTGCTCATGATCTTCCCGACTCCGGGAATACACCAGAATATCATCAATAAAAACAATCACGAACGAGTCAAGATATGGCCTGAATACGCTGTGCATCAAGTGCATGAAAGCTGCAGGGGCATTGGTTAGCCCAAATGACATAACAAGGAACTCGTAATGGCCGTATCGAGTCCTGAAGGCAGTCTTCGGGATATCAGGCTCCCGAATCTTCAACTGATGGTACCCTGAGCGCAAGTCAATCTTAGAAAACACCTGTGCACCCTGAAGCTGGTCAAACAGATCATCTATACAAGGCAAAGGATAACGGTTCTTCACTGTAGCCTTGTTCAACTGACGGTAATCAATACACATACGCATAGAACCATCCTTTTTCTTCACAAACAAGACAGGAGCACCCCACGGTGACACACTGGGTCGAATAAAACCCTTACCAAGCAATTCCTGCAACTGATCCTTCAACTCCTTCAACTCGGGAGGAGCCATACGATACAGAGGAATGGAAATGGGCTGAGTGCCCGGCAACAGATCAATGCCGGAATCAATGTCTTTATCAGGCGGCATGCCTGGAAGATCAGCTGGAAATACATCGGGATAATCCCGTACCACTGGAACAGAATCAACAGAAGGGGTATCAACACTAATATCTCTCACATAAGCCAAATATGCGGCACACCCCTTCTCAACCATGCGCTGAGCTTTAAGAAAAGAGATAACTCTACTGGGAGTGTGATCTAAAGTACCACTCCACTCAATACGCAGAACACCTAGCATAGCCAGTGTCACGGTCTGGCGTGACAATCAAGAATAGGAAAGTGGGGCGACAACCAGTCCATGCCCAGAATAATGTCAAAATCCACCATACCGAGTAACAATAAATCTGCTCTGGTCTCAAAACCACGAATAGTAACCAAACATGACCGATAAATGCGGTCCACAACAAGAGAATCTCCCACAGAAGTAGAAACATAAACGGGGGCACTCAAAGAATCCCGAGGCACACCCAAATGAGGAGCAAAGTAAGAAGACACATAAGAGTAAGTAGAGCCCGGATCGAATAGAACCGATGCCTCTCTGTGACAAACCAGAATAATACCTGTAATGACGGAGTCGGAGGCAACAGCCTCAGTACGAGCAGGAATAGCATAATATCTGGCCCGGCCCCTCTCTCGAGGGCGACCTCTATCTCCCCGACCCTGCCCCTAGCCGGCTGGGCAGGTGGGGTAGCTGCTGGAGCTGTGATCATGGCCTGAGAACTCTGAGGAGCACGCTGCGGCTGAGCAGTATGTGAAAATGCACCCCTACCAAGTCTGGGGCAGTCCCTAACCATGTGGCGTGTATCACCACACTCAAAACAAGCTCTGGGAGGACACCGTGGCTGTGACTGGCTGGGACTAGGCCTGCTGGACTGACCTCTGGAAGCACCCCGCGCAGGAGGCGCGCTAGAAACTGGAGGTGCAGGTGGAGCTGGAGTACTGCCGGCTGCTGGAAGAGTTGAATGAACAGGGCGACCAGAATAAACCCTACCATAACGACCTGCTGATGGGGTACGGGCACCAGAGTAGTGACCCGACTCTCGAGACCTCTTGGCCCCCCTCTCCCCTCGCTCCCCGGCGAGCATACCCTCAATCCTCCTAGCAATGCTCACTACCTGCTGATAAGGAACGTCCGTCTCCAACTCTCGAGCCATGCTAGATCTGATGGGTGGGAAAAGACCCTCAATGAACCTACGAACTCTCTCCCGAACTGTAGCAACCAAAGCCGGTGCATGCCTGGCCAACCTAGTATAACGGATAGCATACTCTGAAACGGTCATAGCACCCTGGCGCAAATGCTCAAACTCTGTGCGCCATGAATCCATGAGACTCTGGGGGACAAACTCTCTCATGAACATATCCGAGAACTGGGTCCAAGTCAGTGAAGCAACCTCGACTGGACTGTCTATCTCATAAGTGCACCACCATTCATAGGCAGCTCCCCGAAGCTGAAAAGCAGTGAAGAAACCCCGCTGGACTCCACTATGCCCATAGTGCGAAGAATACGATGACACTCCTCTAGAAATCCTAAGTCATCGTCTGATGCTAATCCACTGAACATTGGGGGATCATACTTCTTGATCCTCTCAAGTCTGCGCTACTCGTCCTCTGAAGCAGCTGACCCATCCTCAGGCTGAACTGGCGCTGTAGGTGGTGCCGGAATAATCTCGGGAGCCCGCTCAACCTGCACTCGCTGCTCAGGGGTGCGGACGGCGGGAGTCTGTGCTCCTCCCCCGGCCTGGGATGTGGCTGCAGCAATGGGAAGCAACCCTGCCTGAGCCAAGCTGGTGTACATGCTCATGAAACTGGGCCAAAGTCTCCTGGAGCGCTGGAGTAGTAGTGGCAGTAGTAGGTGTGCCAGGTGCCTGGGCTCCGGCTGGATCTGCTGGTGGTACCTCGGCGGCAGCTCGCGCAGGTGCTCTGGCTGCACCACATGCGCGTCCTCAACCTCTCCCCCGGCCCCGGCCTCTGGCGGCTGCATAGAGGGCGCGGGTGCCTGATTATCTCGAGTAGCATGTGTCCTCACCATCTGTGAGAGAATAGAAGTCAGAAGTTTAGAATTGATGTCCAAAATATCGCACAATGAGGAATTCAAATGAAATGAAGATTTTTTTCCTATACAATTACATAGCCCCTCGTAGATAAGTACAGACGTCTCCGTACCGATCAGCGAGACTCTAATAAACCGGCCTGTGTTCCGTGACTCCTATGAACCTAGAGCTCTGATGCCAACTTGTCACGACCCTAGTTCACCAACCGTGAACATGTCATGACGGCACCTGGTCCCCATGACCAGGTAAGCCTAACATTTGCGGAAATATAATAATTGCGGAAAAATAGAGAAAATCAAATCAAATATCTAAAGGAAACTGTACTGAATGCCGCTTGGCAAGTACAACTCAATATCACAAGTCTAAAACAGTTCCCAAAACACGGAAACTCACGGGCAACACAGGCTACAGAAGTGTATAGTAAAGGCTCCAAACTACAGAATTTCTAACAACTGAAGAAGGAAAACTAAGTACTAAAGATAGAGTAAGAGGGAGACTCGTCGGTCTGCGGACGCAGCAGATCTACCTCAAAATCTCCGTAGTCCTCCTGCCTCACTGATAGTGCGCCAGAGTGGAGGTACCGGAATGATCTGCACATGGAAAACATGCGCAGGAAGGGCATGAGTACACCACAGCGGTACTCAGTAAGTGTCAAGCCTAACCTCGGTTGGGTAGTGACGAGGAAGGTCAGGGCCCTACTGAGGCTAAAATATAATAATAAATTAACAGTATGAAAAATAAGCAGTAATAGTGAGTACAACAGTGAGATAAGACAGCTTAAACAAGGCAATAGCAAATACGCAAAGAACGGAACAACCACAGAATAAGTATAGCTCAATACCAATGGTAACAATGAGGATCTCCCAGGATACCGTCCTGTAGTCCTTTTCTCAACTGTCCAGTGGATCTCCCGGGATACCGTCCCGTAGTCCATCATATGTGTATATTCGAAGGATCTCCCGGGATACCGTCCCGTAGTCCAACTATCAATGTGCAGCGGGATCTATCGGGAATCTAACCCGCAGTCCCAAAGTAAAAGTGCAGGGGGATCTACCGGGAATCGAACCCGTAGTCCTAAAGTAAACAAACAAGGGGGGGAGCTACCGGAATCCCACATCCGAGTCCCAATGTAAATGCGCAATCACAACCAGTAGATACACAGAAATGAAGCACAAAGACAACCAACGGGTAGTACTGGCCTAACAGGCTTCATGTAGTACAGTCAAGGCAACTTAAGCAAGTAGGCAAGTTAAATCGACTAAACATGCTTTCCTAATCTAGCACAGGTTATAGTTGCAAGTAGAATAAAGCAAATATGAAAGAAACTCAATCGCAATATCTTAAGTAAAATCGGATTTTCAACAATTGGCTCATGTACGCGCTCGTCACCTCGCGTGCAAGGCACTCAAAATACCAAATAACAATATCCTAAGGGGAAAGGTCCCCCACACAAAGTTAGACAAGCCACTTACCTCGAATCGGCTCAATATCAATAGAAACGAGCCCTTTGCCACGAGTATCCGACTCCAAATGGCCTAAATCTATTCAATTCAATTACATATCGTAAATAATATTGCAAACAACTTATCCCGCTATTAAAATTAAAGCTAGGGCGCGAAAGTAGATAAAATGACCAAAATGCCCCTCAAGCCAACGTCTCGGAATCGAATAATTTTTACATTTTTAGAACCCTCGTACTCTCACGAGTCTAACCATATAAAAATCTCCCAAATCGGAGGTTAAATGCCCCCTCAAAACCTAATAGTTTGTTGTATGAAGTTTTACCCCAAATTAACCAACTTTTGATCCTAAATTCGAATTCCAATGATGTATTTAGCTATATAATGATGAAATATAATGAAAAGGGATCAAGGAAACGTTACCCAATGATTTTCTCTTCAAAACCCGCTCAGAATCGCCTTCTCCCGAGCTCTCAATCGATTTTCAAACTTATGAAATTAAACCCTCGAAATTGATATTTCTGAACAGGGATTTCCGCTTCTGCGGACAAGTGACCGCTTCTGCGGTCCCGCTTTTTCGGAACACTGGCCGCTTCTGCGGCTTCCTTTAAAATCCCAACTTCCGCTTCTGCGGAATTCCTACCGCTTCTGCGGTTTCCTGGAAGGGGGCACAAGCCGCTTCTGCGACGTCCAAGGCCGCTTCTGCGGTTCCCAAGCCGCAGAAGCAAAAATACCAGAACGAAAAATGCCAGCTGCAGCAATTACTTAGAAATTTCTCCGTTAACCACCCGAAATCATCCCGAGGCCCCCGGAACCTCAACCAAAAGTACCAATACCACCTAATACCTTATTCGAACTTGTACCAATCCTTAACACACCTAAAGAATGCCGGAAGTCCGATTAATCAAAGATTCAAGTCTAAGAACTTCAAATTCCAACCAAACACGTTTTCGATCAAAAACCTACTCGAACCTCGTCCGAATGACCTGGAATTTTGCACACACATCCCAAATGACATGACGGAGCTACTGCAACTTCCGGAATTCCATTCCGACCCTCGGATCAAAAACTCACTATCGGACCGGAAACTTCAAAAATTCAAACTTCGGCATTTCAAGCCTAAATGAGCTACGAGCCTCCAAAATACATTCCGAATACGCTCCCAACCCCGAAATCACCTAACGGAGCTAACGGAACCATCAGATTTCCATTCTGAGGTCGTCTTCACACTGTTCCGATCGGACCATTTTCAACTCTTAAGCTCTTATTTAGGGACTAAGTGTCCCAAAACACTCCGAATCCTAACACCCAACGTCCCGGCATACCAACATAGCAGAAATGAACTTAGGGGAAGCAGTTAATGGGGGATCGGGTCGTAAATTCCAAAAACGACCGGCCGGGTCGTTACATCCTCCTACACTTAAACATTCGTTCGTCCTCGAACGAGCATAGAGAACATACCTGAGGTAGAGAAAAGATGAGGGTCCTGGCTGCGCATATCCTGCTCGGTCTCCCAAGTCGCCTCCTCGGCCGGCTGACCCCGCCACTGAACCTTTACTGAAGCTATGTTCTTTGACCTCAACTTTCTGATCTGCCTGTCCAAAATAGCCACTGGCTCCTCAACATAGGATAGATCCTTGTCCAACTGGACTGAACTGAAATCCAACACGTGCGACGGACCCCTGTGATATCTCCGGAGTATCGGAACATGAAATACCGGATGAACTCCGGCCAAACTGGGAGGTAAGGCAAGTTCATAGGCAACCTCCCCAACTCGCCTCAAGATCTCAAAAGGGCCAATAAACCTCGGACTCAACTTTCCTTTCTTCCCAAACCGCATGACGCCTTTCATAGGCGAGACCCGAAGCAGAACCCGCTCACCAACCATATATGAAACATCACGAACCTTCCTGTCCGCGTAACTCTTCTGCCTGGACTGGGCTGTAAGGAGTCTATCCTGAATCACCTTAACCTTCTCCAATGCATCTTGAACCATCTCTGTGCCCAATAGCCTGGCCTCGCCCGGCTCAAACAAACCCACTGGAGATCTGCACCTCCTACCATATAAAGCCTCATACAGCGCCATCTGAATGCTGGACTGATAGCTGTTATTGTAAGCAAACTCCGCCAGTGGCAAGAAATGATCCCAAGATCCTCCGAACTCTATCACACACGCACAGAGCATATCCTCAAGAATTTGGATAGTGCGCTCGGACTGTCCGTCCGTCTGGGGGTGAAATGCTGTGCTCAACTCCACCCGAGTGCCTAACTCCTGCTGCACGACTCTCCAGAACCGCGATGTAAACTGAGTACCTCTGTCTGAAATGATAGAAACCGGAATACTATGCAAATGGACGATCTCCCTAATACAAATCTCCGCCAACCGCTACGATGAATAAGTGGTACACACAGGAATGAAATGAGCGGACTTGGTCAGCCGGTCCACAATAACCCAAATGGAATCAAACTTCTTCAGGGTCCGTGGAAGTCCAAATACAAAATCCATGGTGATGCGCTCCCATTTCCACTCCGGAATCTCTATCTGCTGGAGCAACCCACCCGGGCGCTGGTGCTCATACTTCACCTGCTGGCAGTTGAGGCATCTAGACACATAACCAACTATATCCTTCTTCATCCGCCTCCACCAGTAGTGCTGCCTCAGGTCCTGATACATCTTCGCTGCACCCAGATGGATGGAATACCGCGAACTATGGGCCCCTGCTAGAATCATCTCTCGAAGACCATCAACATTGGGCACACAAATCCGGCTCTGCATCCTCATTTAGGGACTAAGTCTCCCAAAACACTCCGAATCCCAACACCGAACGTCCCGGCATAACAAAATAGTAGAAATGAACTTAGGGGAAGCAGTTAATGGGGGATCGGGGCATAAATTCCAAAAACGACCGGCCGGGTCGTTACAATAACTTCCCAAAATCCGGAATCTCATGAAATCACAAGCTATGGATACTACATAGTGCTCTAACTCCAGAATATCTAAATCAAAACAAGTACAGAAGGGCTATAACTATAAGAGATAATGGAGACGGACTCCTCGTTCTGCGGACGTGGCAGATATACCTCGAAGTCTTTGAAGGATCGCCTTGCCTCAAGGATAGTAGGGCTGGGTCGAAGAACCTGGATCTGCACACGAAAAATATGTGCAAAAAAGGGCATGAGTACACCACAGCGGTACCCAGTAAGTGCCAAGCCTAACCTCGGTCGAGTAGTGACGAGGAAGGTCAGGGCCCTACCGGTCATATACAATAATATATAAGGAAAAGAGGCAATATTAAAGTAACATAGGGTAATAAGAGTAACAACAACTACAACAGAGACAAAATAATCACAGAAGGAATATAGCTCATCACAGAGATAACAACCGGGGATCTCCCAAGATACCGTCCTATAGTCCCCAAATGTAAATATCCAGTGGATCTCCCGGGTGTCGTCCCGTAGTCCAACTCATAGTGTGCTGGGATCTACCGGACCCGATCCGTAGTCCCAAATATAAATATCCAGTACTGGGGAAATCTACCGGGTGCAGTCCCGTAGTTCCAGTATAAATGTGCAGGGGGATATACCGGAATACAAATCCGTAGTCCCAAAGTAAACATGCAGGGGGATCTCCCGGGATACCGTCCCGTAGTCCCAAAGTAAATACACAGCAGCAACACGAAGAATATTCAATTCAATCCAGATTTCATACCAAGGTAAAATAGGTATTTCTAACCTAGCATGCTGCACAGAATTCAATTAAAGCAGTTTGAGCAAGTAAGGAAATTAAGTCAATTAGACATGCTCCCCTAAGCTAAGAGTAGGCTTAAATTGCAAGTAGTATAAACAGGAAAGGAAACACAGTTATAGTTACTTAATGAAAATAGGATTTTCAACAATTAGCACAAGTACACACTCGTCACCTCACGTACAAGGCATTTCATATATCAACAATAACAAATCCTAAGGGGAGTTCCCCCACGCAAGGTTAGGCAAGCCACTTACCTCGAACCAGCTCAATCAACTCAATACCACGTTCTTGCCACGAGTATCCAACTCCGGGTGGCCCAAATCTAATCCAATTAATACCAATACAACTACAAACAATTAATTTAGCTAAGGGAAATGAAGCTAAGACAAGAAAATAGGAAAACACCCAAAAATCCTCTCCGAGCCCACGTATTAGAATTGGGTAGAATTTACAAATTTGGAATCCTCACACTCTCACGAGTTCATATATATAGAAATTACTCCAATTTGACATCAAAACCTTGGTCAAAACTCCAAAATTAGGCGTAAGAACTTTTCCAAATTTTCACCCCAAATTCGAATTTAAAGGATGAATTTAAGCATAGATTCGTGGAAATTAATCAAAACCGAGTAAGAATTACTTACCCAAAACACCCAGGTGATAATCTCTCCCATAATTGCCAATCCCGAGCTCCTAAATCAATTTCTATGGTTATGAGACTAAACCCTCATTTCTGCCCTTTTTGTGACGAGTGGAACCGCATCTGCAGCTCTGGGACCGCATCTGCGGTCCCGCTTCTGCGAAGACCAAGTCGCACCTACGTCTTTTCATTAAACAGCAATTCGGCACCTGCGACTCCCTTACCGCACCTGCGATCTCGCAGGTGCGTTTGACTTCTCGCACCTGCGGCTTCTGGATCCTGGGCCAAATTTTGCTTCTGCGATCACCTAGCCGCTTCTGCGGCGCCGCACCTACAGTCCCTCAGACGTAGCTGCAGTTATGACAGGTTCAGCCAACTTCAGATTTCTCCCAAGTCCAATTCAACTTCCGTTAAGCATCCGAAACTCACCCGAGGCATCCGGGACCTCAACCAAACCTGCCAACCAATCCTAAAACATCCTACGAACTTATTCCAACCCTCGAATCACATCAAACAACACTTAAACCACAAATCGCTCTCCAATCCAAGCCTAAGGATTCCTAAAACTTCCAAATTCCGCTTTCGATAAAAAAGTCTATCAAACCTCGTCCGAATGACCTGAAATTTTGCACACACGTCACATTCAACACTACGGAGCTACTCCAACTCTCAGAATCCCATTCCGACCCTAGATAAAAATCTCACTATCGAACCGGAAACTTCAAAAATTCAACCTTCGGCATTTTAAGCCTAAATAAACTATGGACCTCTAAAACTCAATTTGAACATGCCCCTAAGCCCGAAATCGCCTAACGGAGCAAACGGAACCGACATAATTCTATTCCGAGGTCGTCTTTACACTGCTCCGACTACGGTCCAAATTCTAAAGCTTAAACTCTCATTTAGGGACTAAGTGTCCCAAAACTCTTCGAAACTCCAAATAAATCCTCCCGGCAACTCACAATAGCAGAAACAAACATGAGGAATGCATTTAATAGGGGATCGAGGTGTTAATTCTTAAAACGACCGGCCGGATCGTTACAGCAAACTGTCCTTTTTGCTGCATATGTATCGTACAAAATACATGTTCAAATGGTCAAATGAATCGTTTAATTCTTTGCTTGGACTGTTGAAAGATGCGCTGCCTGAAGGAGAAAAATTGACTTCTTCTTTCTATTAGACCAAAGAGATAATTGAAGGCTTGGGCTTAAAGTATGAAAAAATTCATGCTTGTCCCAACGATTGCATGCTTTTTAGAAAAGAGTTTGCTAATAAGAATGTTAATGAATGCAAAGTTTGTGGGGCTTCTAGATGGAAAAATTATGCTAGAAAAAATCCAGCCAAGGTCCTAAGGTATTTTCCTTTAAAACCAAGGCTACAGAGATTGTTTATGTCTTCAGAAACTTCTAAAGCAATGCGATGGAATCATGAAGAGCGCAACAAAGATGGAGTTTTACGTCATCCTGCAGATTCTGAAGCTTGGAAATTTTTTGATAGTAAATATCCCGAATTTGCTGGAGATCCTTGCAATGTGCGCCTAGGATTAGCTCCTGATGGGTTTAATCCATTTGGCACAATGCGAATTGTTCACAGTATATGGCTAGTGATTTTAATGCCATATAATCTTCCACCATGGATGTGCATGAAATAACAGCTCTTCATTTTGTCCTTACTTATTCCTAGACCAAATGCGCCTGGAAATATATTGATGTCCTTTTGCAACCTTTAATAGAAGAGTTAAATGAACTATGAAATGTCGGGGTAGAAACACACGATGCCTCTACTAATGAGATATTTCAAATGCGAGCAGCTCTCATGTGGACTATAAATAATTTTCCATCATATGGTACTCTCTCTGGATGGTGCACCTATGGTCGGTTCGCCTGCCCTTCTTGTAACATAAACACTCAATCTAGAAGGCTCACACATGGCAGAAAGTTTTGTTACATGGGGCACCGACGCTTCTTGATGTCGGGACAGAAATATCGGAATGATGCAAAATCGTTTGATGGGACTAAAGAAAAAAGACATGTACCTTTTCTAGTATCTGGGTCACTAGTGTTGAATCAAGTTAAAGATATAAAATTTATTCTCGGCCAGTCGAGTGAAGGGGTAAGTGGAGTGATAAAAAATACATGGAAAAAGAGGAGTATTTTTTTTAATCTTCCTTATTGGAAGTCTAACTTGGTGCCCCATAATCTTGATGTGATGCACATAGAAAAGAATGTGTGTGATAACTTAATTTATACATTAGTGGGTCTTGATAAAAAGTCTAAAGACAATTTAGAAGCTCAATTAGACTTGAAGGAGATGAAAATAAGACCAAGTTTATGGCCTCAATATCGAGCTAGTGGGAAAGCATATCTTCCTCCTACTTTTTTCACAATGTCTCAGAATGAAAAGGAGTTGTTTTATGAAGTACTACAAAATGCCAAGTTTTCAGATGACTATGCGTCTAATATCTCACGTTGCATTCGCAAACGGAAGATATCTGGACTAAAAGCTCATGATTGTCATGTTATAATGCAAGAACTCCTTCCTCTTGCCTTGCGGAGATCAGTAGATAAAAGAGTTAGTTCCATTTTAATTGAACTATGCTCGTTCTTTCGTGTTTTGTGTAGCAAAGGACTAAAGCTAAAGTGTTAAAGTTATTTGAAGAAAAAATTCCAGAAACATAGTCTACTATGGAGAAACTTTTCCTCCCAGGATTCTTTACTATTATGATACATTTGGTAATTCACTTGGCAACTAAGGCTAAACTTGCGGGGCCAGTACATTATCGCGGGATGTACCCAATTGAGAGGTATGAATAATATCACTGAATCTTTATTATATCTTTAGTTGTTAAATATTATATCAAACTAATACCATTATTTTATTCCATAGGTATTTGGGTATTTTAAAATCATATGTTCGTAATCGTGCATGTCCAGAAGGTTCAATAGCAGAAGCATACATAGAAAATGAGTGTATGGTATTTTGCTCACGATATTTGGAGGGTGGAGATTCAAGATCTTATTGTTCAAGAAAATATTGTGATGAAATTGATCATGAGACTAGTAAATAAGAATGTCTTTTTCCAACTGTTGGTGAGTCGTACGATGGAGTAGATGTATTTGAGTTGGATGAGAAAACATGGTTGCAAGCACATCGACATGTACTTTTCAATTGCGAGTCAGAAGTGGTTTAGAATTATAAAAAGTAAGTGTTATATCTATTATTTATTATATGTATATTAATTATTTGATAACAAACTAAATATATGCGAGTTACATGAATAGGGAACATATTGCTGAAATCAAGAGATCACATCGTAAGCGTCGTTTGACACAACATCAACTTGATCATGTGCATTTCGATATATTTCACGAGTGGTTCAAGGAGAAAGTAAGTAGTAGGACTAAGTCATTAGTTATGTTAAATTATTGTACTTGTACGTATATCCACATTTATAGTTGTATCTTTTATTTGGTTAGGTAAAGGAGTTAGAAGCCACATCTAACATCTTAAAGGATGTTAAAGTCCTTTCACAAGGGCCGAATTACATTGCGAAAAGATTTAATGCGTTCGATGTAAATAATGGGTATCAATTTCGAACGAAGCAAAGTGAAGAATTTAAGGTGACACAAAATAGTGGTGTTATGGTCGTTTCAAAGACTGAAAGTTATGCAAGTACAAGTGACAATGCTCCAAAGTCTGTAAATAGCACATATTATGGCAGAATGAATGATATTGTGGAGTTAAACTACTATGAAGAATTTAAAGTTGTCTTATTTAAGTGTGATTGGGTTGATGTAACCTAAGGTAGGGAAGTTAAGGAAGATGACTTGGGTTTCACACTTGTGAATTTCTCACGCCTAACAGACTCTGGCGATCTAGAACGTCATGAGCCCTTTATTTTTGCAAAACAAGCTCAACAAGTAATATTTGTACAAGATCCTAAAGATCATGAATGGTTTGTCCCTAGGTTAATTAAGCCTCGAGATATTTTTAATATGGGAGAGGAAAATAGTTTGCAGTTTGAGTCATCAATGCAGAGTGATGCCACTGACTTGGCTCTCTTAGAAAATGCTCGTGTTCTAGAGGATGAGTATAATGATTGGGTAAGAAGTGGTGCCGATGGGATAGTAATTGATACAAACGTACATTCTCAAGCTTCTCTAAATGATGGTGAAGCTAATGTTGAGAGAGAAAATGACATTGAAAATGAATGTGATTCTGAATTTATAGGTAGAACTCGTAGAGTATTTTTGTTGCAATTGTTATTTAAGAACTTCTAGGGGTTTTTTAATGCGGAAATTTGAATAAATATACTTTTGCTTTCAATTTGAGACATTTTATAGAAGATGCATGTTAGTCAGCTATGGATTTTCTACGTTAGTATTGGTTGATTTTTGGTTGAATTGAGTGAATTTTTTGTGCTTTCTTTTAGTTATATTTTGCTGATTGTAGCCCTTGTACTGCAATATGCTTAAGGTGCTATTATAATTGGACAATAATTTTTGCTGGTGCGTCAATTCCTTTTATCTCTTGAACTATCTTTGTTGCAAGGCTTTGTTTGTGTGCACGAATTGCTATTCATTTATTTTTCACAACTTGAGATGAGGACGATGATTCCTCCTATTTTGCATGTGACCTGCTGATTGGTTGGAGTTAATCTGGTACTAGTATAACTTAATGCAGCTAGATAGATTTTTTATTTTGGAAAAACAAGTATTCAAAGTAGAGGTCGCAACCGATTGGTAGTTGAACGATGAAGATGAAGATGTGATACCTTATATTGAGCACTTGATGGATGGTCAAAAACTACTCTAGATCCCAGCCATATATTGAGCAGTTGATGGATAGACAGAACTACTCTGACGCCCAATCACGTGACGGTCAATCTAATGAGTTGAATAGTTCTGATGGTGGCATTGAGATTCAACATGATGAAGATTTAGGTAATGCTTCTATAGTATTGCAATCTGATTATGTATAACATTAGATGACAGCTTTCATTTTTTAGTATGTGTGAATTTGGTTGAGTTTGTTCTTAACTAAAACAGTTGCTAATGCTTTAGTGGACTACTTTGGCCTTTGTGAACCTTCTGTTAGTTAAGAGCTCTGTTAGTTAAAAGCTCTATTAGTTGTGCCTCATTTCCTACGGCCTTTAC
Source organism: Nicotiana attenuata (assembly GCF_001879085.1). Taxonomy (NCBI): domain Eukaryota; kingdom Viridiplantae; phylum Streptophyta; class Magnoliopsida; order Solanales; family Solanaceae; genus Nicotiana; species Nicotiana attenuata. The sequence continues at coordinate 384,853 of NW_017670670.1, forward strand.
TTCAGTTCCAATATGAGAACTTTATTGTAATTCCTTGACATTATTGTGATATTTATAGTAATACTCATGCTTTGGTAGTCTCTTTCAACAAAATAATGTTAAAGTATCTGGAGTTAGAATTCTTGAAGTCACCACATTATTCGGATTTTTTTCATTGTAGGTAATTCAGAAGCAAAAAAGGTTCATGGGCCTACTTTACTAAAAGATATTTGAATACTTTTGCCGGGGAAGACAGTTGATGTGCCGTTTAAAAATCGTAACCAAGCTATTGGGAAAGAGGGTCGAAATCTTGCTAGCTTTCTAGGAATTATTGTCAGAACTCCAGATCTAACACCTCTACATGTAGATGATTGGAGAACTTTTGACAAAGAGGAAAAGAAGAAATTAGTGGATTTTGTGAGGGTATGGAAAGTTGTTATTGTTGTTGTTGTTGTTGTTGTTGTTATTATTATTATTATTATTATTTTGTGAACATGCTATTTATACATGATGTTATCTTCTAAATGTTGGTTTTTATTTTTTAGAAGAAGTTCTCTATCCCAAAACGTGGAGAAGCGTGGGTCTTAAAGTCATTAGGAAAGAAATACAAAGATTACAAGTGCGAGTTAAAGGGTGAGTATACGCCAAAATATAAGACTAAAGACGCATTACTAAAAAATAGACCAAGTCGCATACCGAGGGATCAATGGAGTGGTCTTGTCTCTTATTGGCTTTCTGATAAAGCTAAGGCATGAACCTTGAAAATTCTCCTAGTTTACTCATTTTCCTAGAGTTTTTATTTTAGTTATGCTCAATTTTTATTTATGATTTATAAGATATAGTTTTAATAGTTCAATGACAGCGACATACCCAAGAAAATAGAAACAATAGGACAAAGCAAATGGTGCCTCACACAGGAGGATCCAAAAGTATTGCTACCTTGATGAATGAGCAGGTAAACTTGTGAAAATTACGAACTATAATATTTTAAACCTTTTTTGTCACGCATATCTGATATCATTTTTATTGTATTAGGCTGTAAATGGGATTGAGCCTACACGAGAAGTAATTTTCTTATTAACTCATAAATAACGTAAGGATGGTAGGCCACTTGATGATGATTCTGTCAAGACAATCATAAGATTTATTCTTTCTTTTATTTTGTTAGTTTGATGACTCCGTCAAACAATGTGCATCTTCTCCTGCTCATGAACTCCAAAATTGATTTATTGTATATTCTATGGTCATGAAATGATAAATGAAAGGATGAGCAATAGTGAGAGATCTACTGAGCAACCTCCTCGTAGTGGTGCTTGGGAAGGCGATGTGTATTCTCAGGTATTGGGAAATAAAAGAAGTGGGTATGTTCATGGTTTAGGACTTGGTCCAACTCCTTCTGTTTTATGGGGTAGTAGGTCTTCCTTAGGAAATATTATTGCAGATGATTATTCTAATGAGATTATACAAAGGTTAGAACATAAGATAATTGAGTCAAAGGAGAAACAAAATGAAGAAATGAATATGATGACACAAAATCAAGAGATGATGCAATTAGAATTACTCCAAATGAGACAACTCATGTGCAAATATGCTCCTGATATATCTATGCCTCAAAGTAGTAATGGCACCTCAGGTGAACAGGTAACTCCATTTCATAAGCTTTAGACATTTTTATTGAAATTCTAATCATTTAAAAGTATTGTTATCGAACATGTTAATATTTATTAGATCCCTAATGTCAATAGTGGACATAAACGAGTACCACAAACATCAACGATGCCTAGTGTTGCTGAAAATGCTCAACCTTCTCATGGTACTACTCATATTTGTCCTTCGTCGCTATTGTTTTTCCAGTTTTCGTGTGTGATCCATGCTTGTTCTCTTGACATCCCATCATATTCCCAGTAGCATATTGTCCAAGATTGCAGTTGTAGCTTTTCTTTCTCTCCTTGTGTATCAAAATTGTCCGCAAACCTCATTGCTTCTTGTGTCCAGTAGAAGTGCACATAGTTGATCATGCACAGTTTGTCGTGAAACTCTTGTAAATTCCAACAGTAGGTTGATGTGTCCTTTGTGTGGCACCATTGTAGGGATGTAGAATGACTGAAGTGCATTAGGATGAGATACCCAAATGCCTTCATAATTCCCTTATTTTGATGGAAAAATAGTGTATTTCCTTTGAATGGTCCTTTGATCGTGGGCATTGTACTGTTGCATCTCCAGCACTTCCTTCTTAGTTGTACCTTCCATAGATGGGTACTGATCATTGATGTACTAGGGCAGAAACAACTCCCTCGAGTACTGGAGATCTTCCAAGCTTCTATGCTCGTGCTCATCTGTGATATCCTTTCCTGGGAATGAGCACAATGTGCTAATACACCCATAGAATTTCAATCACAAGACAAGGCATGGTGACAGTATCGTTCCCTGCTATTTTTCCTCTGTTGCACCAGTTCTGTATCTCATGTGATGTTGCATTTTTCATGACTAATGCATATGTTTTCCAGCAGCACTTTGATGTTATCCTTGTATGATTCTCCATATAGATTTATAAGAGTATAGAAGACAATTGTGTACTGCCTCGTCAACCCATATAATGGTCTCATTTTTGATTGCCTAAGAGACAGGACTGCCATAGTGTTATACTTGATAAATCTGTCCAGTCTTCTATTATTATTGCCAAGTCGAATGTCCCAACCTTGTAGTTCAGTAACAGTGACGCTATAAAGAGAGTAGGTAGCCCAGCTGTAGTGATCTTGGGCTAGAGTTCACAATGAAATCCCCTGGACCAATGTGCTCATGCAAAAGAAGAAAGAAACTTAATTAGTATTTGCATATAGTAAGTGAAAACAGAAACATAAAAATGGATATAATTATAATTTAAAGTAAACAAGCATGTCAAATTTATTTGTGATAATACTCTAGAGATTATTCAAAGACAATAACCATTGGCTAGAGTGAACTACACCTCCCTTACAAGGTTCCCTATGAACCCATGGCACATTAAAGTTCATAAGGATTTCTAGGGCCTCGAGCAGTGTTTGTGCCAGGGAGGGGTCCCTTGATATTGAAATTAGGTCCACAACAAAGAGCATTAATTATTGAACTTTGTTCTTCCATAGAGCAAAAATTGATTTAGTACTTCAACCAAACAGCCTGGCCCAACAGTGCCTCAAATTACGATAGCATTCAGAGAACTTTATTAAGTGAAATACAGACAGCTCAAAGCAATGCACAAGGTCATATCAACATAACAAAAAATCATTTTATAAATGAAGCACTCATCCAAGAAGTATGACATAGATAGTAGGATACTAAACATGCTTTAGGTTTCAAGGATTCTCAACAAAACTGATCATGGTTAAGTACACAAGAAGTTTCAGAATAACACCAGACTTGCCAATAGAATATTATTTGGAATTGGATCACTCATTTAGGTAAAATGACATAAATAATTAGAATACTAAAACATGCTTCAGGTTTCAAGTTTTCTTACTGTTGTGTTGTTGGCCCAGGAACAGGTGAAATTTTGAAGAATGACAAATGAACTCAATCATGGACCAGGTCCATCATGTGAAGCACAGTCGTGATCAACCTACACATGTGAGATACACGTGAAGGAAATAAGTCCCATTGATTAAGCAGCAATATCTCCTGATATGATCGAAAAGGTTGCATATTGGATAAGGGGAGAGAGTTTCCTTATGTGAAGAGAACACAATCCGGATAAAAGATAGTGTTGGAGTTTGTGATGTTCAAGGACCCAACTTTGATGGAAGATCAGCAATTGAATCCCAATCAAACTCTAATTACTAACCTATTAAACAACATCGATTGTTCTCTTTTACAAGGATTGCACAAACGCAGAAGTTAAACTAAACTGAGAGCAAAAGAGCAAGGCGATTTTGCAAGCAATTTATGTGAGATTTGAGTATGCACTCCTGAAGCTACTTGAACGAGATAGAAGAACCAATTCCATTGTGTCTTTCTTTATTTCTAGTTCAATTGTAGTAGGTGATTTAAACTTGTACCTTTCAGCTTTCATAGAAGCAATTGTATTAGGTACTTAGAGTGTTCAAGTTATATGCTAACTTGAAGTTGTCGCAACAGTTGAGGCTGTTTGCTACAACGGGATTAGAGTTAATCCTTAGGCTTATAAAGAGTTTTGTAAATGCTGTTTTGGCTCAGTGATTTTAGTGGAAGTTTGGAAAAATCCTACTGAGTAGTAGGTCGTGGTTTTTTCACCTTTTGAGCCAGGTGTTTTCCACGTAAAAATCTCTGTGTTCTTTATTTTATGTACTTATTATTCCGTAAACAGTAGTAGTTAGTACACCTAGAAGAACCAGGTTCTTCTAGAGCGAAAATTGGGTTCCACACAAATCACCCTCCCCCTCTTGTGTGGTATTGACGTTAAGAACATCAATTGGTATCAGTGCGGGTTATCCTTGAAGAGGCTAACACCTTAGGAAAAGATCAACATGAGTGCACCACCTGGGAACTGGGAAGGGCAATCCACTGCTAGGCCTCCACTTTTTAATGGACAATATTATTCTTGGTGGAAGAATAGGATGAGGGATCACATCATAGGAGAAGACTATGAACTCTGGGACGTAGTCACTGATGGTCCTCTAGCAACTACAAAGAAGAACGCTGAAGGAGTGGATGTGCCAAAGACAAGAGCTGACTGCACTGCTGAAGACCTAAAGAAGTGGGAGAAAAATGCCAAGGCCAAGAAATGGCTTGTGTGTGGACTAGGTCCAGATGAGTACAGTAGAATTTAAAGCTGTACCACTGCTAAGGAAATCTGGGACACTTTGCAAGTGGCTCATGAAGGAACACCTCAAGTGAAGAGGTCCAGAGGAACACTGCTGTATTCTCAATATGAGAATTTCACCATGAAGGAAGGAGAAACCATCCAAGAGATGTATACAAGGTTCACCACACTGACTAATGAACTTAAGTCTCTTGGAAGGATTATCCTTGAAGAAGAAAAAGTTGAGAAGATTTTAACAAGGGTTCTGCCAGTCTCTTGGGAAAGCAAAAGTAGTGCTATCCAGGAATCAAAGAATATTGCTACTCTCAAGCTGGATGAACTAATTGGAAACCTTACTGCCTATGAACTGAGAAGACAAACCATGAAAATGGATCACCCAAGAAGGAAAGGAGTCTGGCTCTCAGAATTGCTGAAGGTTCAGATCTGGAGGATGATGAAATGGCTATGATCACAAGAGATTTCAAAAAGTACCTGATGAGAGGAAAGAGATCTTCAATAGGTACAACCTTCAACAAACCAAGGGCTCCTAAGAAACAGACCAATGAGGGTTGCTACAAGTGTGGTAAGACTAATCACATAATCAAGAATTGTCCTTAATGGGAAATTGAGTGGTAAAAGGAAAGGGCTAAACGAAGGAACAGGAAGAAGGAACAGGTTCAACCAAAAAGGAACAAAGGTTCAACAAAGGCTATGGTTGCTGCCTGGGGAGAAACATCAGATGAGGACTCAGAAGATGAAGCTGGAGATGAACAAGCACTTATGGCCATTGGAGAATCCAATGATGAACAAGAGGTAAGTATTCTTCATCTCAAGGACAAGATTAAATTCCTGTCTAAAGAAAGGTTGTCTGAGCTACTGCTAGACTTCATTGATGAGTCTGAGATAATTAACAATGAGAAGGAAGAATTGTCTAGGGAATGTGTGATCCTAAAAGCCAAGTGCAAAAATCTAGAGTCTAGGGCTAATGAGAGTGAAAGTAAAAATGCTGAGTTGAAGAACCGGGTTCTTGAACTTGACACTAGTGTCCTAGAACTTAGGTTTGAGAACTTAAAACTGAAATTAGGAACATGAAAGAAGAAAGCTGATCACACACATCTCACCCTAGAAGAAAACTTAGGAAAAATGAAGGATGAGCTGTACAGAAAGGATGAGCAGATAAGAGTACTAAAAGAAGATCTAGGGAAGGTAAAACATGAACTAGTCAGAACTTGCAAATGGAACAAGGCTTCTGATGCACTCTCTTGGTTACAAGAACATCACAGTAGCAACAAAAGAGGACTTGGTTATGGGACACAAGCACCTAAGTGGGATCCTAAAAGCAAGTACCTCACTCTTCCTGAGAACAAAATATGCACACACTGTGGCAAGACTGTCCATTACAAAAATGAATGTAATGCAAAAGAAAAGGCCAGTCAAAGGAACAAAATTTTTGTTCAAGAAAAAATTAGGCTGCCTGGGTGGGCTAGAAGGAATCTGATTTATCCCTTTGCCTATAGAAAGGGACTCAAACTAGTTTGGGTTCCTAAGACTAACCCGTGATTTCTTTTTGCAGGTCCAAGTGAAGGGAAGTAGCCAAATATGGTACATGGATAGTGGCTGCTCAAAACATATGACTGGAAGCAAGAATCGGTTTCTTTCACTTGAGGACTTAAAGGGAGGTAATGTCTCCTTTGGAAATGGGAAGAAAGGTGAGATTATTGGGGTTGGAAAGGTAGGTAAGACAGACTCTCACTCCATTGAGAATGTCTACTTGATAGATGGCTTGAAATACAGCCTGATCAGTGTGTCACAACTGTGTGACAGAGGTAACCTTGTAGCATTCACCTCTACTAAATGCTTTGTAATTAACCTTACCACTGACAAGATTGTTTTGCGGGGAAAAAGAGTTAACAATATTTACATTGTAGATTTGTCAACTCTTTCTGAAAATGAACTAACCTGCCTAAGTGTGCTGGATAATGATCCCCTCATGTGGCACAAAAGACTTGGTCATACTAGTCTGAATCAGCTAAACAAATTAGTCTCCAAGGACTTGGTTATAGGGTTACCTAACATCAAGTTTAAGGAAGACAAAGCTTGTGAGGCATGTGCAAGGGGGAAGCAGGTAAGATCATCCTTCAAAAGCAAGAAGATGGCAAGCACAACCAAATCGTTGGAACTGGTCCATATGGATCTCTGTGGTCCAATGAGAACCATGAGCAGATGTGGAAAGAAATATGTAATGGTACTTGTTGATGATTATTCTAGATTTACCTATGTTCTATTTCTAACATCTAAAGATGAAGCATTTGACATGTTTACTGCCTTTGATAGAAAAACTCAGAAACAATTAGGAAATCAACTTGCATCCATTAGGTCTGATCATGGAACTGAATTTGAAAATGCTAAGTTTGCTGAATTTTGTGATGAAAATGGTATAGATCATAACTTCTCTGCCCCTAAGACTCCTCAACAAAATGGGGTAGTTGAAAGAAAGAACAGGACTCTTGAAGACATGGCTAGGACTATGCTTCTTTCTAGTAAGCTTCCCCATAGCTTCTGGGCAGAGGCTGTAAACACTGCATGTTACATTATCAATAGATGCATAACTAGACCTCTTGTAGAGAAGACTCCCTATGAGTTACTTAAAGGGAGAAAACCAAATATATCCCATCTTAGGGCATTTGGATGTAAGTGCTTTGTGCACAATAATGGAAAAGACTCCCTAGGTAAGTTTGATCCCAGAAGTGATGAGGAAGTATTCTTGGGATATTCTTCACATAGCAAAGCATATAAAGTGTTCAATAGAAGAACTTTGTGTGTAGAAGAAAGTGTACATGTAGTATTTGATGAAACTAACATTCTTTCTGAGAGACAGGAACATGAAGATGAAGCCATTGGATGGTAAAGGATTTGACTGAAGCCTCAGCACAAGTCAAAGAGGCACCAAAAGAAGGAACAGGTGATGGAACAGGTTCTTCCATCCAGGGCAACCTGACAGGGGGAACTTGTCAAAGAGGAATTGAAATAAATCCCCTAAAAGAACCTGTTCATGACCTTGTTCCTCAGCAACAGATCATGGGAGAAGCATCTAGTAGAAACCAGTTGGTTGTGAAACCTCACAAGTATCAAAGTTCTCATCCCATTGAGAACATTATCACTGATCCAACATCTGGAGTCAAACTAGATCACAACTGAATAATCAGTGTGCCTTTGATGCCTTTTTATCTCTTATTGAACCTAAAAATGTTGTTGAAGCTTTGCAGGATGCAGATTGGGTCAATGCAATGCAAGATGAACTCAGTCAATTTGAGAGAAGTCAAGTTTGGCATCTAGTTCCAAGGCCCAAGGATAGATCAGTTATTGGTACAAAATGGGTCTTTAGAAACAAACTTGATGAAGATGGAACAGTTACAAGAAACAAGGCAAGACTGGTGGTCCAAGGTTACAGCCAAAAGGAGGGCATAGATTATGATGAGACTTTTGCTCCAGTTGCAAGACTAGAGGCAATCAGACTTCTCATAGCCTTTGCAGCACACATGGAATTCACTCTTCATCAGATGGATGTCAAAAGTGCCTTCCTGAATGGCTACCTGAAAGAAGAAGTGTTTGTGAAATAACCTCCACGGTTTGAGAGCAAGGAATGTCCTGAGCATGTGTACAAGCTAGACAAGGCTCTTTATGGACTCAAGCAGGCCCCAAGAGCATGGTATGAACGACTGTCCAAATTCCTGCTTGAACATGGCTACAAAAGAGGTAAAATTGACAGTACCTTATTCTTAAGGGAAAAAGGTAATCTTTGGGGCCACCACTGATAACCTAAGTAAGGACTTTGCAAAACTAATGAGGAGTGAGTTTGAAATGAGCATGATGGGTGAGCTTAACTTCTTCTTAGGCTTACAGATCAAACAAAGTCCAAATGGAACCATGATCCATCAGCAGAAGTATGCAAATGAGCTAATCAAAAAGTTTAAAATGGAAGAATCTAAAGAAATAGACACACCCATTGCAACTGCCATTAAATTAGATGTTGATAAACCTGGTTCATCAGTTGATCAAAAGCTGTATAGGGGTATGATTGGTTCACTCTTGTATCTTACTGCTAGCAGACCTGACATTGTTTTCAAGTGTAGGGCTTTATGCTCGCTTTCAGGCTAATCCTAAAGAGTCTCACCTGACTACTGTCAAGAGGATACTAAGATATTTGAAAGGCACCACTGATCTGTGTCTTTGGTATCCCAAAGGTAGCAATTTCAATCTAGTAGGATATGCTGATGCTGATTATGCAGGTTTTCTAGTGGATAAGAAGAGCACCTCAGGTATGGCACACTTTCTTGGTTCATGTCTTGTGTCATGGGCTACTAAAAAGAAAAATTCAGTGTCCTTGTCTATGAAGCTGAATATGTTGCTGCTGCTTCTTGTTGTGCTCAATTGCTATGGATCAAACAGCAGCTGGTAGATTTTGGTATTGAAGTTGGTTGCATTCCTATATTCTGTGATAACACTAGTGCTATAAGTATGACAAAGAACCCTGTTCATCATAAGAGGACTAAGCACATAGATGTTAGGCACCACTTCTTAAGTGATAACTATGAGAAAGGATTGATCTCCATAGAATTCTGTGCTACTGATAAACAAATTGCTGACATCTTCACTAAAGCACTAAGTAGAGAAAACTTTGAGAGGAACAGGTTGGAATTAGGGATGATTAAGATCACCTAATAGGTCCAGTTCAGAATGCACAATGAAAAAAAAAATGAAATTGAAAAATGAAAAAAAAAATTTGGCTAGGAATTCTGAACTTGTGTAAATATCTAGATTAATTTTTACTCAGCTTCATACTTTAACTAGTATACTCCTGTGACATGTGTTTATACGATTCACTGATCTCTTAACCAAATTTTATCTTTATGGCATATGAAGCATGTTCAAGAGAATTCTAAATGAAGAACATGGTTCATCAGTATGAGTTCATATGAAAGCTCAGGTATGTTTTCAATAATTTACACAATTAGAAAGATTAACGTTTCAATCATGAGCAGAAGTCCTATACTTGTCAAATTCCTAGAAAATTCTATCCGTTGGCATTGAACCAGTTCCGTCCCTCTAGAATTCTAAACCGTAATTTTTGCCTAATATCTAGGGAAGCCAAATGATCATTAAAATTCTGGACTTTTAGTTTGATTAGACTTCTATTTGACCCCTGAAAAGCTGGCGTTACTGAATTAATGTCTAATTCCCTTTAAATATACACTACATCTCTATCCTTTTCACTATTCTAAAACCGTCAAAAATTCTCTTCAATTCTAATTGCTCTCTTCTCCAAAATTCCCAAATTCTTTCAAGAAATGAACAATCATGTCTAACCCACAAGATCATCCTGGTTCTCCTCCACCACCATCTCCCTCAAATTCATCCTCATCTATTCCTCCTAGTGTATCTCCAAAACCTAGGTTTTGAAGGCAGAAAATGCTTGCTCGAAAATCTGTAGCATCTGGGGCTCTGAGGAAGGTTTTAAATGAAAGGTTGAAAGCTAGCCAAGTAAAAGAAAGCCCAGCTCACAATTCTGACTCCAGTTCTAAGTTTGAAGGTGAAGGACATGGTCTTATGACACTGAGAAAATTCAAGAATCACCAACTGAGGTAAGTTCTTCTATGGCTGAAAACTTAGAGACTAGGTTTGTTCTGATTGGCTCCATTAGGGATGTTAAGTTGCCTGAGTCGAGTAGGAGTGGAGGTAAAAAGAAAGGAAAAGAGAGAGAGGGTGCAAGTGGTGTAGAGAGGGGAAATGGGAAGGGAGAAGTTCTGGGCTAGTATGTGGGGGTTTGCGACGAAGAGAGGNGTTCTCATCCCATTGAGAACATTATCACTGATCCAACATCTGGAGTCAAACTAGATCACAACTGAATAATCAGTGTGCCTTTGATGCCTTTTTATCTCTTATTGAACCTAAAAATGTTGTTGAAGCTTTGCAGGATGCAGATTGGGTCAATGCAATGCAAGATGAACTCAGTCAATTTGAGAGAAGTCAAGTTTGGCATCTAGTTCCAAGGCCCAAGGATAGATCAGTTATTGGTACAAAATGGGTCTTTAGAAACAAACTTGATGAAGATGGAACTGTTACAAGAAACAAGGCAAGACTGGTGGTCCAAGGTTTTAGCCAAGAGGAGGGCATAGATTATGATGAGACTTTTGCTCCAGTTGCAAGACTAGAGGCAATCAGACTTCTCATAGCCTTTGCAGCACACATGGAATTCACTCTTCATCAGATGGATGTCAAAAGTGCCTTCCTGAATGGCTACCTGAAAGAAGAAGTGTTTGTGAAATAACCTCCACGGTTTGAAAGCAAGGAATGTCCTGAGCATGTGTACAAGCTAGACAAGGCTCTCTATGGACTCAAGCAGGCCCCAAGAGCATGGTATGAACGACTGTCCAAATTCCTGCTTGAACATGGCTACAAAGGAGGTAAAATTGACATTACCTTATTCTTAAGAGAAAAAGATAAGGATCTCCTTGTGGTACAAATATATGTTGATGACATAATCTTTGGGGCCACCACTAATAAGCTAAGTAAATACTTTGCAAAACTAATGGGGAGTGAGTTTGACATGAGCATGATGGGTGAGCTTAACTTCTTCTTAGGCTTACAGATCAAACAAAGTCCAAATGGAACCATGATCCATCAGCAGAAGTATGCAAAGGAGCTAATCAAAAAGTTTAAAATGGAAGAATCTAAAGAAATAGACACACTCATTGCAACTGCCACTAAATTAGATGTTGATGAACCTGGTTCATCAGTTGATCAAAAGTTGTATAGGGGTATGATTGGTTCACTCTTGTATCTTACTGCTAGCAGAGCTGACATTGTTTTCAGTGTAGGGCTTTGTGCTCGCTTTCAGGCTAATCCTAAAGAGTCTCACCTGACTGCTGTCAAGAGGATACTAAGATATTTGAAAGGCACCACTGATCTGTGTCTTTGGTATCCCAAAGGTAGCAATTTCAATCTAGTAGGATATGCTGATGCTGATTATGCAGGTTTTCTAGTGGATAAGAAGAGCACCTCAGGTATGGCACACTTTCTTGGTTCATGTCTTGTGTCATGGGCTACTAAAAAGAAAAATTCAGTGTCCTTGTCTATGAAGCTGAATATGTTGCTGCTGCTTCTTGTTGTGCTCAATTGCTATGGATCAAACAGTAGCTGGTAGATTTTGGTGTTGAAGTTGGTTGCATTCCTATATTTTGTGATAACACTAGTGCTATAAGTATGACAAAGAACCCTGTTCATCATAAGAGGACTAAGCACATAGATGTTAGGCACCACTTCTTAAGTGATAACTATGAGAAAGGATTGATCTCCCTAGAATTCTGTGCTACTGATAAACAAATTGCTGACATCTTCAATAAAGCACTAAGTAGAGAAAACTGTGAGTGGAACAGGTTGGAATTAGGGATGATTAAGATCACCTAATAGGTCCAGTTCAGAAGGCACAATGAAAAAAAAAATTAAAAAATGAAAAAAAATTTGGCTAGGAATTCTGAACTTGTGTAAATATCTAGATTAATTTTTACTCAGCTTCATACTTTAACTAGTATACTCCTGTGACATGTGTTTATATGACTCACTGATCTCTTACAAAATTTTCTCTATTATGGTATATGAGGCATGTTAAAGAGAATTCTAAATGAAGAACCTGGTTCATCAGTATAGGCTCATGTGAAAGCTCAGGTATGTTTTCTATACTTTGCACAACTAGAAAGATTAACGATTCAATCATGAGCAGAAGTCCAATACTTGTCAAATTCCTAGAAAATTCTATCCGTTGGCATTGAACCAGTTCCGTCCCTCTAGAATTCTAAACCGTAATTTTTGCCTAATATCTAGGGAAGCCAAATTGATCATTAAAATTCCTGGACTCTTAGCTTGATTAGACTTCTATTTGACCCCTGAAAAAGCTGTCGTTACTTAATTAATGTCTAATTCTCTTTAAATACACACCACATATCCAGCCTTCTTCATTATTCTAAAACCGTCAAAAATTCTTCTTCAATTCAAATTGCCCTCTTCTCCAAAAATTCCCAAATTCTTTCAAGAAACGAACAATCATGTCTAACCCACAAGATCATCCTAGCACTCCTCCACCACCATCACCCTCAAATTCATCCTCAACTATTCCACCCAATGTATCTCCAAAACCTAGGTTTTGAAGGCAGAAAATGCTTGCTCGAAAATCTGTAGCATCTGGGGCTCTGAGGAAGGTTTTAAATGAAAGGTTGAAAGCTAGCCAAGTAAAAGAAAGCCCAGCTCACAATTCTGACTCCAGTTCTAAATCCTTTCAATCTGCGTTTGAAGGTGAAGGACATGGTCTTATGACACTGAGAAAATTCAAGAATCACCAACTGAGGTAAGTTCATCTATGGTTGAAAACTTAGAGACTAGGTTTGTTCTAATTGGCCCCGTTAGGGATGTTAAGTTTCCTGAGTCGAGTAGGAGTGGAGGTAAAAAGAAAGGAAAAGACAGAGAGAGGGTGCAAGTGGTGTAGAGAGGGGAAATGGGAAGGGAGAAGTTCTGGCTATATGTGGGGTTGCACAAGAGAGGGTATAAGAGAGTGGCATGAAGTCAGGGGGAAGTGGTTCTGGGGAAGCAGCTGAGTGGTTGGTTCATCTAAGCAAACAAACAGATGAACCTGTTTCATCTACTGAGGAAACCTTGGCTGACGTACTGAAAAAGGTTGGAGCACGTTATGACCCAAAGAAATGCAAAGCTACCACACCAAAAGCCCCAAATGTTCCCAAGCCATCCAAGAGAAGAAAAGCCTCATCCCCAACACCTACTGCCTCTTCAGTGCCTAGGGGTAGAGCCACAAGAAGCAGGGTAAAACAAAGTGAAGCTAATCTACAAAAGGCCTTAGAAGAAAGTAAGAAAAAGAAAATGGAGAAGGGAAAGGGAAAGGTAGCAGAATCCTCTGAGGTTGTAGAGGAAGAGGAGATGGAACTGGTCTATCAAGAAAGGGGTACAACAATGGAGGTTCCTACACCCAAACCTCAAAAAGCCAAAGACTTCCTCCAAGAAGTCCTCTACTAAACCTGTGTCTGATGAACCCTCACTAGCCAAAAGGACTAGATCTGCAGTGAAGGCTAAACAAACAAAAGTTTCAGATGATGAAGAGTGGAGTGGAGAAGAAGAAGAAGATGAATCTGAGAAGGAACAGGACAAGTTTGCCATCTTTGGCAAAAGAAAAATTTTAAAAGGTAGATTGTTGAAAGAGCTGGTGGAACCAGGGATGATGAGATTGGTTGACTCTTTAGCTGCTCAAGGTTGGAAGGACATGGTCCTTCAGATGGATAGGAGACTGGCCAAAAATGAGCTAATTGAGTTTATGGTCAATGCTGCTGTTAAGGATGGGGTAGTCAGTAGTTAGGTGAAGGGAGTCCCAGTGCAATTTGATGCTGAGAAACTGGGAGAACTTCTGGACATACCCTTTGAAGGGTTTGATGATTACACTAGGCAAAGGTGGCCATGCCTGGACTCCCTCCCTACTGCCCTTGAAATCACCAAAAGGTTCTGTGACTCTGAGGAAGTGAATAAAGCCAGGGCTGTGCAGAAAAGTGAGATGAGGCCTGAGCACAAGGTGGTGTTTGAGTTTGTCAACAAGTGCTTATTGCCTAGACAAGAAAGAAGGCACACTGCTAACTACATGGACCTGGTTCTTATGGAGTGCGTTGAGAGAGGAAAGCAAACCAACTGGCCTGCCCTCATTGTCAAATTGCTAGACAGGGTCATAAATGGCTCCAAGGCTCATGCTACTCCATATGGCTTCAAACTGACCACAGTTCTGGACAGGCTAAATGTGCCCTTGAAGAAATGGGAAATGGCCTCGAGCAAGGAACACTTCGGCATCAAAACTCTTCTAGCCTATGATTATCCAGTCAATGCCATTCCAGTTGAACCTGGTTCATCTCTGAACACACCTATCAAACATTAAAGTTAGAACTTTGGTTCAGGAATGTGGAGCTAAGGATGCTGAAATTGCTAGGCTCAAGGCTCGTGTGGTTGAATTGGAAATTGAGAGGGATGGCCTTAGAACTGAGCTTGCCAAAGAAAAGGAGAAGAATAATGGAATTCTTCAGAACATGCTGAATCTTCTCCAAACTCAACCTCCCAGTTCCTCCAAGCCTAGGACTCCTAGCACTTGTTTCCTGAACTTGTCTAGTACCCCAGTGACCCAGATTAGGGATTTTTCTGTTTTTTTGCTCATGGTTTGAATATTTTTCTTTCTTTTTGTGGATTGTTAATGGCAACATATCACTATCAATGACAACTGCTGTTCTCTCTTGTTCTATGATTATTCTGACCTTGATAGTTTAAATATGTTTGTTGATTACTGATGATAGTACCATGATTGCACTTGCAGTTGCCCCTGTGGCCATGAGTATCTATTAATATCTGGGATTCACGGTTTGTATGCAACTTTTCGATGATGCCAAAAGGGGGAAGAGATATTGTGCTTTACATATTCTGAAATAAGTGATATTTATAACCTAATTAACCTGGTCCTTAATGATAAGTGATATTTCTAAATTTAGTGTTGATGGTTAAGCTGAGTTCTTACAGGCTTTGAATTCAGTAAAAAGCACAGAGTTTGTCATCATCAAAAAGGGGGAATTTGTTGGCCCGGGAACAGGTGAAGTTTTGAAGAATGACAAATGAACTCAGTCATGCACCAGGTCCATCATGTGAAGCACAGTCATGATCAACCTACACATGTGAGATGCACGTGAAGGAGATAAGTCCCATTGATTAAGCAGCAATATCTCATGATATGATCGAAAAGGTTGCATATTGGATAAGGAGAGAGAGTCTCCTTATGTGAAGAGAACACAATCCGGAAAAAAGATAGTGTTGGAGTTTGTGATGTTCAAGGACTCAACTTTGATGGAAGATTAGCAATTGAGTCCTAATCAAACTCTAATTACCAACCTATTAAATAACAATGATTGTTCTCTTTTACAAGGATTGCACAAACGCAGAAGTTAAACTAAATTGAGAGCAAAAGAGCAAGGCGATTTTGCAAGCAATTTGTGTGAAATTGGAGTGTGCACTCCTGAAGCTACTTGAACGAGATAGAAGAACCAATTCCATTGTGTCTTTCTTTATTTCTAGTTCAATTGTAGTAGGTGATTTAAACTTGTACCTTTCAGCTTTCATAGAAGCAATTGTATTAGGTACTTAGAGTGTTCAAGTTATATGCTAACTTGAAGTTGTCGCAACAATTGAGGCTGTGTGCTACAACGGGATTAGAGTTAATCCTTAGGTTTACAAAGAGTTTTGTAAATGCTGTTTTGGCTCAGTGATTTTAGTGGATGTTTGGAAAAATCCTACTGAGTAGTAGGTCGTGATTTTTTCACCTTTTGAGCCAGGTGTTTTCCACATAATGCTACTACATTGGAGGAGGACAAGTTTCGAATGCATTCTCATATGAGATTATCAATTGATAATCAAATTCGGACTATTGGTAGTGCAGCAGAATGTGAATCCACTTGTCTCAATAATTGCTCTTGTACTGCTTATGCTTTTGATAGCAGCAAATGTCTAACTTGGGATGGAGACCTTTTCAACTTGCAACAACTCACTATTAAGATGTAGTTGATGCATCCGAGGTTCCATCCAATCAGCAGTTGCTTCAGTCATCTACATATGTTGCTGTCGTTTAGTTGCACTTTGCAAAATATTTGCTTAATTCTTGTTTTCAATTTTGCTTCTTGATTGAATTCTTGTTTGAATTTGAGTGTTGGTTCAACTATCTGCTGCTAAAAAGATTGTTGGATTAAAGAATCAAACTGTTTTTACTAAGCTTCAGTAGGTAGTTGTTGAAGTTTGAGTTCTAATCAATTTGATTGAAATGTTCATATTTTAGCTTAGTTGTTTTTGCTTATAGATGTTAGGTGAGGGAGTTGGCTACTCTAACAGTGATGGAATGTTCAAGATATTTTTCACATTATACTTTATCTTTTGACACAATTATTTTGTAATTTTAGGTCATACCGTCTGATGTTGGATAATTTAGTGGGTGAAAGATTTCAAAATGATGAAAAGTTGCGGAAATCATTTGAAGACCATCATTCGTTTGGATTAGTTATATATTGGCATTAGCTATTTAGTCTAAATAATATATTTTTATGTTTTAGATTAGTGCGATATTAATGTTTTTGATTAGTACTTCCTTTTGTTTGTTAAGATCAATGAGATACATTATGTTTTTTTTGAATTAATATCAATAAATTTTATTATTTTAGTCATATTTTGTACGAATGTAGTAACTATTATTAATTGTGGCTAAACTATTTATAATTGATGTAAAACAATTGTCGTTAAAGATATTGACTTTTAGCGGCAATTTAGTTAAACATATTAGCCATTAGAATGGAAGCTAAAAGGGCAGACTAAGATGTTTTCAGAAGAGATATTATGGTCATTTTAATTGCCACAAAATAATGCCATTAAAGATGCGAACTTCTAGTGGCAATTACTCTTAATTTAGCAGCTATAAAAAATAGATGCTAAAGAAGTATAATAAGCGATTTGGATTGGATTTAGTAGCCATTAAATTGCCATAAACAATTGCTCTTAAAGATGCAATTTTTAGCGGCAATTATTTTGAGTGTAGGGGCTATAATAATGGACGTTAAAGAAGTATAATTAGCCGTTTTGGATTGGGTTTAGTAGCCATTATAATTACCGCAAATAATTGCCGTTAAAGATAATAACCTTTAGCGGCAATAAAACATACTGTTTACCAGCTTTTGCGAGAATATCCGCTAAAGGCTTTGCCGACCCCAGTTTCAGTGGCAAAAGACTAATAGCCGGTAAAAGATTTAGCAGCTATTCTTATTGCCGCTAAAGCTATTTTGTATTGCTGCTAATGGTCTTATTTGTGGTAGTGCTTGGCTTTCTTGAGCTTGGGAGTCTGAACCTCCACTTCAGCAATCACATCTTCATCTTGATGGACCGGGTCCATCTTATTCACATCAACGGCCTCAATAGGCTCTCCCACCTTCTCCTTCCCTTTGTCCATCCTTTTCTTTTTGCTTTCTTCTAAGGCTTTCTATAGCTCTTCCTCATTCTGCTTCAACTAACTTCTTGTGGCTCTTCCTCTTGTGGGAGGAATTTCAATAGTGTTAGAAGGGGCAGCCTTCCTTTACTTGTTAGCCCTAGCAGCGCCAGGGGTCTTAGCCGTGGAAGTTCTGTTCTTCTTGGGGTTGTAGCTGTCACCTACTTTCTTCAATAGTTCTGCGAGGGTTTCTTCAACTAATGAACCAGGTTCATCTACTTTTTGCCCATGGTTAACCGGCCCTTCAGCGGCTTCGCCAGGCCAACTTCCCCTTGTTTTCTGGACACTCTTCTCCTGTTTATCTGATTTTACTCCACAAATAGCCATTCTACCTTTATCATAAGTGGGTAAAGAATCAATCACTCTATTCACCATTCCCCTTTCTTTACTTCGAACACCCTCACTCTCTTTTTCTTTTTCCTTTTTATTTTTACCACCTTTCTTTCTGGACTCAGAAGTTTCTACATCCATCACAGATCCAACCAAAATAAACCTATTCTCCAGATTTTCAGCCAACTCAAAAACGACCTCAGTAGTAGTATTTAGGCCAGAAGTTACCTGTTCAGTATCAGAAGACCCAGTTTCTTCCCTCTCAGTAGCAGACTTGAAGGACTCGTCAGAGTTTTGGGGTTCTTGGGCTTGTCTAGCTTTCAATTGTGCGTCTAATTTCTTTGATAATTCCCTCCCAGCCACTTTCTTGCGAGCAGGCATCTTTACTCGTCTTTTCTTAGGCTGAGGAGTGGTTGAAGATGAGCAGCATGGTGGGGAGTGCCAGGGTTATCAGAGGGGTTAGTCATTTTGACATTGGTTCTTGGAAGAAAGAAGAAAGGTAGATTGATTTTTGAAGGATGAGAGAAGATGGAAAGTATTTTTGACGTTTGAGATTTATGAAGAGAAGGCAGAGATGATGATGATCAATTTAAAGGGAGTGGGTAAATTAATGGGTAACGGAAGGCTCATCAATTTTGTAGAAGTCTAATTGAACTGAAATGTCAGTTTTGAATAGACGGTGGAGTCTTCCTTAAAATCTAGGCGATTTAATTTGGTTAGGACTCTTTTGAATGGAACTGGTTCAAATTAATTGGATAGGTTTAAGAGATATTTGGACTTAGGTAGGACTCTGCTCAAGATTCAAATAGTATTATTTCAAATCATACAGAGTGCAAAAAACATACTGTGTTATCTTGATGAACCAAGTTCTTCGCTGATAATTCTCTTGTGTAAGTCTAAATTTGCCAAAATAGAGAAAATATCATTAGAGATTAATGAATCATTTTAACAATGGCACAAGAGTATACTATTGAAAGTATGAGACTGAGCAAAAATTAGTCCAATTATATACACATTTTACAGATTTTCTAACCAAAATTTTTTTCCCATTTTTTTCATTATTTAATTTTTTTTTTCCATTTTTTTCATTTTTTTCGTTTAACCTTGAACTGGTCCTTTTAGGTGATCATAATCATCACTAATTCCAACATGTTCCTCTCAAAGTGATCTCTACTTAAGGCTTTTATGAAGATGGCAGCAATTGTTTATCAGTAGCACAAAACTCCACAGTGATCAAGCCTTTTTTATAGTTGTCCCTCAAAAAATGGTGCCTAACATCTATGTGCTTAGTTCTCTTATGATGAACTGGGTCCTTTGTTATACTAATGACACTAGTGTTATCACAAAATACAGGGATACACCCAACATCAATTCCAAAGTCCAATAATGGTTGTTTGATCCATAGCAATTGAGCACAACATGAAGCAGTAACAACATACTCAGCCTAAGCAGTAGATAAGGCCACTGAATTTTGCGTTTTGGTAGCCAATGACACAAGACATGAACCAAGAAAGTGTGCCATACCTGAGATGCTCTTCCTATCCACAAGGAAACTTGCATAATCAGTGTTAGCATATCCCACTAGGTTAAACTTACTACCTTTTGGATACTAAAGACAAAGGTCAGTGGTGCCTTTCAAGTATCTCAATATTCTCTTGAGAGCAGTCAAGTGGGACTTCTTTGGATTTGCCTGAAATCGAGCACAAATACCTACACTGAAATAATGCCAGATCTGCTAGGAGTGAGATATAAAAGAGAACCATTCATTCCCCTATACAACTTGTGATCAACAGATGAACCTGGTTCATCTATATCCAATTTTGTGGCTATTGCTATAGGAGTATCGATTTCTTTTGATTCTTCCATTTTAAACCTTTTAAGCAATGTTTTCAGATATTTCTGCTAATGGATCATAGTTCCATTTGAGTGTTGCTTAATTTGTAAGCCTAAAAAGAAATTAAGCTCGCCCATCATACTCATTTCAAATTCACTCCCCATTAGTTTAGCAAATTCCTTACTTAGTTTATCATTAGTTGCTTCAATGATTATATCATCAACGTATACCTGCACTACTAGGAGGTCTTTACCTTTTTCCTTCAAGAATAAAGTGTTATCGATTTTACCTCTCTTGTAGCCATGCTCAAGCAGGAATTTTGATAATCTTTCATACCATGCTCTAGGAGCCTGCTTGAGCTCATAGAGTGCCTTGTCAAGTTTGTACACATAATAAGGGCACTCCTTGATTTCAAACCCTGGAGGTTGCTTGACAAACACTTCTTCCTTTAAATAGCCATGAGGAAGGCATTCTTGACGTCCATCTGGTGAAGAGTGAATTCCATGTAAGCAGCAAAGTCTATGAGGAGTCTTATTGCTTCCAATCTTGCAACTGGAGCAAAGGTCTCATCATAGTCATTGCCCTCCTCTTGGCTATATCCTTGAACCACCAATCCTGCCGTGTTCCTTGTAACTGTTCCATCTTCATCAAGTTTGTTTCTGAAGATCCATTTTGTGCCAATTACTAATTTGCCCTTGGGTCTTGGTACCAGATGCCAAACTTGACTCCTTTCAAACTGGTTGAGTTCATCTTGCATTGCATTTACCCAGTATGTATCCTCCAAAGCTTCAGTAACATTTAGGTTCAATAGGAGATAAGAAAGCATCAAAAGCACAAAGATTCTTTAATGAAGATCTAGTTTTAATTCCGGAGGTTGGATCAGTAATTATGTTGTCAATCAGAAGAGAACTTTTGTACTTTTAGGGTTTCACAACCAACTGGTTTCCTCTTGATGTTTCTCCAATGTTTTGTTGTTGAGGAATTGGTTCATGGACAGGTTCTATCGAGGCATGAGATTCAGTTCCTCTTTGTTCAATTCCCCCTGTCAGGTTGCCCTGAATAGAAGAACCCGTTCCATCACATGTTGCTTCTTCTGATGCAGCTTCATCCTGGGCTGTGATTTCATTTAAATTTCTTACCGGCCCAATTGCTTCATCTTCATGTTCCTGTCTCTCAGAAAGAATGTTATTTCATCAAAAATCACATGTACACTTTTTTCTACACACGTAGTTCTTTTGTTGTATACCTTATAAGCTTTATCATGTGAAGAATATCCCAAGAATACTCCCTAATCACTTCTAGGATCAAACTTACCTAGGGAGTGTTTACCATTTTGTCCACAAAGCACTTGCATCTAAATGCCCTAAGATAGGATATATTTGGTTTTCTCCCTTTAAGTAACTCGTATGGAGTCTTCTCTATAAGGGGTCTAGTCATGCACCTATTTATGATGTAGCATGCAGTATTTGCAGCTTCTACCCAGAAGCTATGGGGCAGTTTACTAGAAAGAAGTATAGTCCTAGACATATCTTCAAGTGTTATATTCTTTCTTTAAAGAGAGCCATTTTGTTGTGGAGTCCTAGGAGCAGAAAAATTATGATCTATACCATGCACATCACAAAATTCAGCAAACTTAGCATTTTTAAATTCAGTTCCATGATCAGAGCTAATTGATGCAAGTTGCTTACCTAGTTGTTTATGAGTTTTTCTAACAAAAGAAGTAAACATGTCAAATGCTTCATCTTTAGATGTAAAAAACAATATCCAAGTAAACCTAGAGTAATCATCAACAAGCACCATAACATATCTCTTACCACATCTGCTAAATGTTCTCATTGGACCACAGATATCCATATGGACCAGTTCCATCGTTCTGGTGGTACTTACCACTTTCTTGCATTTAAAAGAGGATCTTACCCGCTTCCCCTTGCACAAGCCTAACAAACTTTGTCTTCCTTGAACTTGATGTTAGGCAGCTTATCACCAGGTCCTTGGAGACTAACTTCTTGAGTTGACTCAGACTTGCATGTCCAAGTCTCTTGTGCCAAATGAGGGGATCATTGTCCAACACACTTAAACATGTGAGTTCATTTTCTGAAAGTGTGGATAGATCTACAATGTATATATTGTTTACTCTTTTTCCCTACAAAACAATCTTGTCAGTGGTTAGATTAATCACAAAATATTTGGTAGAGGTGAAAGCTCCCAAGTTACCTCTATCACACAATTGTGATACACTAATTAGACTGTATTTTAGGCCATCTATCATGTAGAAATTCTCAATAGAGTGACAATTAGTCTTACCTACCTTTCCAGCCCCAATGATCTCACCTTTCTTCCCATTTCCAAAAGGAGACATTTCCTCATTTGGGGTCCTCAAGTGAAAGGAACTGGTTCTTGCTTCCAATCATGTGCTTTGAAAAGCCACTATCCATGTACCATATTTGGTTCACTTGGACCTGCAAAAGGAAATCAGGGGTTAGTCTTAGGAACCCAAACTAGTTTGGATCCCTTTCTATAAGCAAAAGGGTGGATCGAATTCTTTTTGGCCCATCCTGGCAGCCTATTTTTCCCTTGAACAAATATTTTATTCTTTTTATTAGCCTTTTCTTTTACAGTACATTCACTTTTTTAGTGACCAGTCTTACCACAGTGTATGTAGATTTTGTTATCAGGAAGTGTGAGGTACTTGCTTTTGGGATCCAACTTAGGTGCAGGGGTACCGTAGCCAAGTCCTCTATTATTGCTACTATGGTGTTCATGTAGCCATGAAAGTGCATCGACGGACCTCTTCCATTTACAGGTTCGGTCTAGCTCGTGCTTGACCTTGCTTAGATCCTGTTTTAGGACTCTTATCTGCTCATCTCTTTTGTACAACTCATGTTTCATTTTTCCTAGGTTTTCTTCTAAAGTGAGTTGTGTGTGATCAACTTTCTTTTTAACTGTTCCTAATTTCAGTTTTTGATTTTCAGATCTAAGCTCTAGGACAATGGTGTTAAGTTCATGAACCTGGTTCTTTAACTCAATATTTTTACTATCACTTTCACTAGCCCTAAATTCCAGATTTTTGCACTTAGTTTTCAAAATCACACATTCCTTAGACACCTGTTCCTTTTCACTATTTAGATCCTTATATTCATCAATGAAATCCAGGAGTAACTCAGATAGCCTTTCGTTAGATAAAAATTTAATCTTGTCTTTTAGATGAATTACACTTACCTCAGATTCCTCATCAGATTCTCCAATGGCCAAAAGTGCTTGTTCATCTCCATCTTCATCATCTGAGCTTTTATCTGAGCTTTCTCCCTAAGCAGCAACTATTGCCTTTGTTGATCCTTTGTTCTTCTTGGGTTGAACCTGTTCCGTCTTCATGTTTCTTCGCTCAGCTTTATCCTTTTCCATTCAATTTCCCATTGAGAGCAGTTTTTGATGTGGTGATCAGTCTTACCACACTTGTAGCATCCCTCATTGGTTTGATTTTCAGGAACCCTTGGTTTTCTATAGTTTCCACTTCTTGAAGGACCCTTTCCTCTCATTAGGCACTTCTTGATCATGGCCATTTCATCATCTTCTAGTTCAAAACCTTCAGTGATTCTGAGTGCCAGGATCCTTTCTTTCTTGGGTACATCCATCTTTATGGTTTATCTTCTAAGTTCATAAGCAGTGAGATTTCCAATTAGCTCATCCAACTTGAGAGTGGCAATGTTCTTTGATTCCTGAATGGTAGTGATTTTGCTCTCCCAAATGACTGGTAGAACCTTTGTACGAATCTTCTCAACTCTATCTTCTTCAGAGACAATCCTTCCAAGAGACTTAAGTTCATTTGTCAGTGTGGTGAACCTTGTATACATCTCCTGGATGGTTTCCCCTTCCTTCATAGTGAAATTCTCATATTGAGAATACACTAGTGTTCCTCTGGACTTCTTCACTTCAGGTGTTCCTTCATGAGCCACTTGCAAAGTGTACCAGATTTCCTTAGCGGTGGTACATCTTTGAATTCTAATGTACTCGTCTGGACCAAGTCTAGACACAAGCCATTTCTTGGCCTTAGCGTTCTTCTCCCATTTCCTAAAGTCCTCAACAGTGTAGTCAGCTCTCGTTTTTGGTACATCTACTCCTTCAGCATTCTTCTTCATGTTAGCCAGGGGACCATCAGTGACAATATCCCATATCTCATATTCTTCTCCGATGATGTGATCTCTCATCCTATTTTTCTACCAAGAGTAATATTGTCCATTAAAATGTGGAGGCCTAGCAGTGGATTGCCCTTCCCAGTTTCTAGATGGTGTGCTCATCTTGATCTGTTCCTAAGGTGTTAGCCTCATCAAGGATAACCCGCTCTGATACCAATTGATGTTTATACTTCAATACCACACAAGAGGGGGAGATGATTTGTATGGTGTCCAATTTTTCGCTTAAACTGATTATAGAAGGACCTGGTTCTTCCAAGTGTTCCTTAACCTACTATTGCTGAAATAGTAAATGCGAAAAGTAAAGAACACAAGCATTTTACGTGAAAAACACCTGGTCAAAAGGTGAAAAAACCATGACCTACTTTCCATTAGGATTTTCCCAAACTCTCCACTAAATCACTTAGCCCAAAAACTGTATTTACAAAACACTCTTGTAAACCTACGATTAACTCTAATCCCGTTGTAGCAAACAACCTCTAACTATTGCGACAACTTCAAGTTAACTCTAACTTGAATTCTCTGAGTACCTATTACAATTGCCTCTAGATAAAGCTGAAAGGTACAATATGAAAACACCTACTACAACTGAACTAGAATTAAAAAACAGACAATTGGAACTGGTTCTTCTATCTGGTTCATGTAGCATCAGGCTTGCACACTTGAATCACACACGAACTGCTTGCAAAATGCCTTGCTATTTTGCTCTCAATTCCTGTTTAACTTCTGCATTTGTGCATACCTATAAAAATAGAACATCCTGCAATATATATATAGTTAGTAGATGAAGAAATAACTAGAGTTCTAATGCTACTCTTCCTTGGTGGAAGAGTTCTAGATGATCTCAACTTCTAACTCCTTCCCTATCTTGGATATGAGTAAGGAGTCCTTCTCCTTATCAATTATGCAACATTTTCGATCAGGAGATATCAAATCTCTCAAGTTAAGCTTATCTCCTTCGCGTGCATCCCACATACTCGAATTTTCCCGTTTCTACGCACCTAAGGGATGGACCTGGTTCATGCCCGAGCTTCCTTTGTCAATCTTCAAAACTAACCTTCACTTGGGCCATCACGGGGCCATGCCCCCCAGGCCCGATTCGCATCCCAAAACTTCAGAGCACATTATCAGATAATCAAGCACGACTAACGAAGGGTCGTGATATCCGTATCCAGCCGGATGTCACGGCGTGAATCTCGGCACGTATCGGCAGAAAATTAGTGATTAGTAAAACGGAAGATTTTTACCTTTTATGGAATTGTACTTAGGGTAAAACTCCCCTACTATATAAAGAGGAGTCTGGCTATTCATTAAGACACATTGTAACACATATATCGAGGCAATATACTCTTATTTTCTCTGTTATTCTAAGTTATTGCTTTTGTTTATCAGTTCTTCATTATTGTGAGCTCGGGATCGAAGGCAGACATTTCATTAAAGCTGTTAGTGAGTCCAGGATCACTCTTCTTAAGTGGTCTGACAATTTATAATGTTCTTTATCAGTTTATTCTAACGCAATTTATCATTTGTATTTAGGATTACTGCATCGTCAAAAAGTTCAGATAGAGATAAATCTTTTCCTTCCTGCAAAGTAAAGTAATCATCTCACTTAGTTTCAAGATTTGCATTTCGACAGACCACAACCATTCATACTGCATTTACTTTTCTTTTTACTATCTCCAGAACAAGGCTGTTTTTCATTGTTGTGCACTGTTTAGCTCTTTTTTGAGGTGAACAAGAATGCCCTTTAAGGTATAACATCTCGTTGCTCGCATAATCAAAATCTGTATACGAAAATGCGGAAAATTAAGAAAGCTAGAACTGATCTATAGAATTATTAATAAGAAAAGAGGTTGTTCCATAATTAAAATAAAATAAATGACTTCTTAGTTCCGAATCAATACTCCCCCATCCATTTTAGTTTTCATATTTTGCTTTTACATGTTCCCTAAAAAATTATTAATAAGAATACTTTTTGACTACTATACCCTCATTAATTACTCTTCACTTCTAAGTTACTTATGTTATGTAGTCCAAGAGATTTTTACTTTGAAGAACATTTAATACTAAGGGCAAAATAGAATAATGGAACTTTCTCCGTTTTAATTTATTTGGCACATAGTATTTTTTTCTTTTAAGAAAAAGAGAAGACTTTTAAATTTGTGGTGTAAAATTAGGGTCACATATTTTGTGTGGCTATAAATTATTGCATAAAGATAAACGATTTTCAACTATGTAAAGTGGTCATTCTTTTTGGCACATACTGTATTGGAAAAATTGAGTTCATAAATATTGAATTGATTGAAAGATGACATGTCATGACATGTCATGACACGTAGCTTTGGCCGAAATCCCACTTTTTGGTTAAACAAATTGGTTCCATTACCGGGAACCTGATAATCGTTTTGCTTTCTTAAGTCAATTCTCTTATCAAACAACTTACTATGTCGAATATCAACGACAACAGTCAACAAGATCTTCAACAAGACAGGACCCCACCCCCTTCACCACGTGATTCACAACTCAATCACGAGAAGGAACTCCAGATGGCTCTGAGACAAATAATGGGGTTGCAAATCAAAACGGAGTCGAGGCGATTCAAAATGCTGCTTTTACTAGCCAGTTGCCAATTGCGCCACCAACACCAACTCCGAATCAGAATACATTGGAAAACCCACGTTTTGGGCTCGTTCATTCAGGCACTGGTGGAACTCCAAGCGAGTCTCCTGATGGCGAACCAGGTAACATAGTTAATACTGATTTACAAAATTTAGTTCTAACCCTGCAGAAGCAGCTCAAGGAACAAAGCGATCACATAGAGCAAATACCTGGAGTACCACCTGTAATCAAAGGAATAGACATGGACAAATACTCACAACAACCATGGAAGCCTAGTGCTGCTCCGGTGCCAATTCCAAAGAAGTTTAAAATGCCTGATATTTTAAAATATGATGGACAACTGATCGACGAGATCACATGACTGCATTCACAACTGGCGTGAAAGGCAATGATTTAACCAAACAAGAAATCGAATCATTATTGGAAAGAAATTTGGTGAAACACTCACCAAGGGAGCATTGACATGGTATTCTCTCTTACCCAAAAATTCTATAAATTCTTTTGCTGAGCTTGCAGATTCATTTATCAAAGCGCATTCGGGAGCTCAAAACGTCGAGAAAAGAATGGAAGATATTTTCAAAATCAAGCAAGGAGATTCAGAGTTTCTTAGAGAGTTTGTAGATAGATTCCAACATGAAAGAATGACGTTATCACGCGTACCGAACAATTGGGCAGCTGTAGCCTTAACCAGTAATTTGAATGAGAAAAGCTCAAAAGCCACGAGGCGACTCAAGGAAAGTCTTCGTGAATTCCCAGCAACAACTTGGAATGACGTTTACAACAGATACAACACGAAGCTAAGGATAGAAGAAGATATTATCCCGCGATCTCAAAAAGAGGAAAAGGTAAGTTCGAGACGTGCAAAAACCGAAAAAAGGTCCGATAAAAATAGATACGAACCATATATGGGCCCAGCGGGAAAAGATTCACGATCAAAGCAGGACAATTCAAGGTATGATCATAGATCGAGGAATAGAGAGTCGGGTTCATCATCAAGGTTTGGGAACGATCGAAACACGCGAGAGACGCGAGATGATGATAGAAACTTGAAGGCAAGATTTGGCGGATACAATTTTAATGTCAGCGCTTCCGAGTTAGTAGTCGTATTATAAAGCATGGGTGATAAGGTGCGGTGGCCAAAAGAAATGAGATCATGGGGCGTATTAAGCTTGTCGGTGTTATGATTTTCTACAATTCGCCTTTGAGGCAAGGTATTGTGAAATAGTATCGGAGGTGCAACTATCAGATATCGCAGGATGCAGTGGTTCAGAGTTGAATCAGCATTTCTAATGTTGACTGTTCGAGAAAGATGACCTTCGGAAAGGTTTGGAGTTAGTAGCAAATTGAGGGTTCAAGTTCGATGAAGATAAATTTTTATTAAGGCAGCAACTGAGCAGCAAAAGATGAGAAAGGCCCGTGAGAAGTGTCAAGCGGAGTTTTAAATTGCTAAAGGGCCAGGTATATGAAGCAAAGGCCGAGTAGTCGATTAAGGGGATGACTTCCGCTAAAGTGGGTGGGTGGCAGAGTTGCATATGGGTTTTGCAGTGGGATGACCACGTACCTTTAGGAGAGTTTGGAGTGATTTGATAATATTAGTGATTGGTGATTGGGGTCTATGGATCCAATTTGAAGTAGGGGTTCTTGCGCGCCCCGAGGTTTAATATAACGGAAAGGAGCCGCTTAAAGGAAGAAGGATGCAGCATGGCTTTGAAATTGGGAGGATGTTGTCGCACATTTCAACGATGTCCACAAGGGGTAAATGGACCTGTGCAACTGGAGTGTGAGCTCAGACTCAAGAAGGGTCATTGATGTCGTAGTAATTGTACCCTGTGCAGCAGTGTTGGAAGATGTCGGGGAGAGCCTTCTATAGGTGGGTTAGCCAAGTGAGCAGAATAGCAGTCGCGTGGTTGGCGAGGCTTCTACGAAGAATCTTATTGGGTAGGTAGCGAAAGAATTGATCGTGCGAATATGGTGGATGATTTAGAGTATAAGAAGGGGGTTTTGAAGAGAGATCTCGAGAATTTTGGCGGTTGGTTGGGCAAGGTTATGTCAATAAGAGATAAAAAGGACGAGTGAGTTCCGCACTTGTGAAATAATGGCTTCAAGCTAAGTGGGAGAGTCCCACCGCCTATGATTGAGTTGCATGGTTAACTACTTGCTAAGTTTCTTGTTATTATCATATTGAGGGGTTACCTCAGCTACGAGAAAGTCCATAAGTAGTAATTCGAGCTAGTGAATTGTTGAAATGCATGTTATGGTTGGCCTTATTGGCTCATGTTCAGACTTGGGAAAGGATTCAGGATTTATGCCTTGTATAAATGCAGGTTTCAAAGGAAGTGATTCAGTCGGGCGCCTCGTTGAGAGGGTATTCATGAGTTATGAGATTTATGGAGTTGATTATATTCGGGACCGAGTCAGAGCGGGTGGCTCTCAGTAACGGTCCTAATGGGTTCAAAAAGAGGTAGAGTATGGTGCTTAATGATTTCGAGCCTATAGGTGCAGTTGAGAATCATGCTTCTGCAGCAGCGTACGAATGGAGACCCAGAATGATCTGTGATATTCTAACTTGAGATGTAGCAATTGAGAGATATTAAATGGTTCGTGGGATTTGAGACAGCATGGTCTCGTGATTCGAGGTCGCTCAGAATGAGTGCAGGGGGAGTATGTTACGTGCTGGAAGAAAACAGTAATATCTTAAAGGCAATCAAGGATAAATTGGAAGAAGGTAGTTGATTGGCCATAGTTGAATTTGGCATATTGGTGTTGGCAGTCAGTTTCTGCAGCGTGATCGAGTTATGTAAGTGATTTGTGACGGTACGTATCAGGCTTGTCAGCTGCTGCAATTGATGTTATTCAGAGGCCTTCTATTGTTATGGCCTGTTATGTGGAAGCTGATTCCGGAAGGGGCTATGGTGGCTTAGACCACTACTTAGAGATTTGCATATTCTACGGTTATGAAAAATTCGCCTGTGTGCTGCTATGGTACACCAGAAGTGAGTTAAGTAGAAGGTTCTTATAGGATGAAGTGTTAAGATGTTAGTGTTAAAAATCGTGTTCTATCGTATGTTGGCACATTGGGTGCAGTGAGTAGCATAGAAATTCGAAGTGAGGATCAAGGTTGCAGCTTGGTGCTGGTAAGGATGTCACGGGCTCGGATGAGTAGGAAAGGAGCTTTGGTGTTTAAAGTGAGTCGGCATTGTCTTCAGCGTCACCTGAGATTGGTGTTTTGTAAAGAGGGCTTGTATCATGGTTAATGATTCTTGATCGCTTTTCAGCGTTAGTGCGGTCGGTGGGTTGGAGGTAAGACCCAGTAAATTGTTATGGTAGATTGTGGGGGAGTGTCCCACAGGAAGGTTTCATAAATGTGGCACGTAGTCACTTGACTGATTTAAGATCTAGACCAAGTATGAGGATTGTGGTAATATCATTAAATTGAGAATTTATGCCTGGAGGGCACTCTGTTTATTGGGTTATGGACTGTGGAGGTTCGCTCTGGTTATGATGGTTGTCCTTGTGTGTTATGAGAAGAGGAAAAATTAGTATGGTACCTTTGAAAGGTTAGTNTTGGGCCCTATGTCAGGCCAGTTGTGTTCATTTCAGTAATGCGCTCCTTATGTGGGAGTAGTCAATGTGTTATTTCATTGGCAAATATATTTCGTGAAGTGATGCGTTGCGCCGTGCGAATTGTGAGACGGCTTGAGAAATTGCTTATGTGTTGAGGATCCGTGTAGAAATGATGTGTTATGAGCAAGATGGCTCTGGAGATTCAGTTTGTATATCGCACCTCAGTTGTGCTTGAGTTTTGTAGCTTATAACGCTATATGTTCACTCAGGGATGTTCTTATGCACTTAGTGTGTTCATGACCGACATTCAGTATTTTGTTCTAATGAGCAATCTAGCTCGATGCGCATCTCCCTATGTGAGATCTATGTGCGGATGGGTGGCACGCCGCCATGGGTATGTTATTTGGATCAGGTTGCGCGCCGCAACAGTACGATGTTGAGTATAGTCTTCTATATGCTATTATTGTATGTCTTGCTTCCTATTTTCTAAGGAAAGTCCGTATTAGTGCGGGAGTTAGGTAATTCCTTCCAGAGTTCGTTTTCTTTTTGTATCGCGTTTGAATTGGGGGCCTATTGGCATGCATCATATGAGACTTTCGATTATGTCCAGGGTGGCTTATTACCTGAGCAGTTCGTATTAAGTGAGATGAGACCATTGGATTCAGAATCAGTGCAATCTGACTATATAGAGTATATTAAGGAGCAAAGATCGCTATTGGGTTCAGAATATGGTAATGTTACCTGTCGGAAGTATAGACACAATGATTGGTTGACTCGGCAGTTGATAATGAATTTCTTCACATCTCTTCCGTTGTGGCGGTATTGTAGGAGTTGGAGTAAGACCTATGTATGTTATGGGGTGCAATGGGAGCACCAGATTCGTGGAATTTCAATTAAGTTGAACGGAACATGTTATCGTGATCCGGTGAGTAAAATGATGAGAAGTGTGAATTCAGCAAAGTTATGCAATCATGTTTGGGTACAACGTGTGGTGGTTGATACAGTGTTCGTATGTTGGAAACAGGTCGGGCAGAGAATTCCGGATGTTGGAATTGGGCTTTAAGGCGTATCTGCTTGAATAAAAGAGAATATCTTCAGAATTGATCGAGCTAGTGTGCTCAACTGAGTTATGGTGGCACGGGAAGGAACATGAGGCGTTAAACAGTGATTTCAGACTACTCCAGCATAGTTCTCAGCACGTTCGAGGACGAACGTTTGTTTAAGTGGGAGAGAATGTAACGACCCGATCGGTCGTTTTGAGTCCTAGCGCTCCGTTCAGCAGTCGGAGGCCATGAACCGCTTCATTTCAGGTATTATGACTCGTACGCGTGGTCGGAATTAAGTTCCGGGAAGTTCAGAGTTGATTTAGGAAGAGAATTCTCATTTCAGAAGCTTAAAGTTGAAAGAATGAACTAAGATTGGATTTTTAAGTAAATGACCTCAGAATCAAGATCCGAAGGTTCCAGCAGGTTCGTATGATGATTTCGGACTTGGGCGTATGCTCGGTTCGGGTTTTGGATAACCCGGGAGTGCTTCGGCGCCTATTGTGGGAGTTAGCATTTTAGAAGAGATTTCATAAGTTTGGCTTGAAGTGCATTTCAGTGTTATCGATGTCCATTTGGGATTCCGAGACTGTGAATAGCTCCGTATGGTGATTCTGGAGTTGGGGGCGCGATCGGAAGTGAATTCGGAGATCCGTAGGACATTTTGGAGCCATTTGGCTAAGGATAGAAATTTGAAGGTTTTTGAGAAGTTTGACCGGAGGTTGATTTTTTGATATCGGGGTCGGAATCCGATCCGGAAGTTGCAGTAGGTCCGTAATGTCAAATATGACTTGCGTGCAAAATTTGAGGTCAATCAGACATGATTTGATAGGTTTAAACATCGAAAATAGAAGTTGGAAAGTTCAAAGTTCATAAAGATTGAATTGGAGTGTAATCCGTGATTTTCGTGTTGTTTGATGTGATTTGAGGCCTCGAGCAAGTTCATAATGTGTTTTGGGACTGGTGGGTGTGATTGGTTGGGGTCACGGGGGCCTCGGGTAGATTCCGAGTGGTTAACAGATCGAAAATGGATTTTTGGGAAGGCTGAGGTTTGCTGATTGCTGGTATTTCCGCTTCTGCGGAAATGGGACCGCAGAAGCGGTAGAGGGAGCCGCAGAAGCAGAATTGTTCGAAGGTTCGTGGACCGCAGATGCGGTCAAGGTTCCGCAGAAGCGGACCGCATCAGCGGAAGCGATATTGCAGAAGCGGAAGGGGCCAGGCCCAAGGAAGCCGCAGAAGCGGCCAAAAGTCGCAGAAACGACATCCGCAGAAGCGGAAAATGCACCGCAGGTGCGAAAATCGCTGGTGGCAGAGGGGTTGTTTTAAAGTCGGATTTTGTTCATTTCACCCATTTTCTTCACTTCATTTGGCGATTTTTGGAGAGATTCAAAGAGGGGTTTCGTCATCTATGTCAAGGTAAGTTACTCCTTCTCATTTCCAAGTTAAATACAAGATTATATCATGGATTTAGGCATGAAAATTGTGGGGAAATTGGTGTTTTTAGAAGAAGACCTAGAAATTTATAAATTGGAATTTAGCCACGAATTTGAGCATGGAATTAGGAGTAAATTATATATTTGAGCTAGTAAAGTCATGGGTAAGCTTTATCTTCGAAAAATTTCGGATTCCGGGCACGTGGGCCCGAGGGCATTTTGGTCATTTCACTAAGCGGAGTTGGGATTGTATAATTTGAATTGTTAACGAGTATTTGAGTATGTTCTCATTAGTTTGTCGTTAATTGGCTAGTTTTGGTGCAGTGTGCGTCGGTTCAAGCCTTCGGAAGAATGTAGAATGCGGATTATGAGTCTTCGGAGCGAGGTGAGTCTCCTTTCTAACCTTGTAAGAGGGAATTGTCCCCATAGGTGGAATAATTGATTATGTGCTCCTATTTGCGGGGGCTACGTACGCACGAGGTGACGAGAGTCCGTGCGTAGCTACTATTATGCTATTGTTCGGGTAGTTAGGGCCCAAAAGCATGTTATACTTGGACTACTTATGAACCCATTGATAGCTTGAATTGCTTGAATCACCTTGGACTAGTAAATGAATTAAAAAGGAGATCAAAAATCATTTTTTTCCTGAATTGTTAAAAAGAGAAATTGTTTTATTTGGGTAAATATTCCCGATAAGTTCTTAACTGACTGATTGAGCATGTATCTCTATGTGTACCTGCGTCGCATGCATGATTCGAGAGCAGGGTATGTGTTTATTTATGGAACGGGCCGAACGCCTCGGCAGATTAAATAGATGCATCTATGGTTCGCGCCGTTCGACCCTCGGCAGTGCACAGTTTACCTTTCTGTTGGAGCGGGCCGTCGACCTCGGCGTGATTTGCGCATGATATATATATTGTTGCCTGAGAATTTTAAATATTGATATTGCCTTTCATGGCTTGATATAAATTGATAAGATAATGAAAAGTAAATCTTGAAAATCCTCCATTATTTGTTGAAGGTGTTTACCTGTTTTCTGGCTTCGTGAATTAGGACTGCTGTATAAATCCATGATTTCCTCACATTTTTAGTATATTGTCAATTGACCTCTAGTAAGTGGCGAAGTTGACCTTCTCGTCTCTACTTCTTCGAGATTAGACGGGATACTCATTGAGTACACGTTGTTTACGTACTCCTACTACACTTCTGTGCATTTTTGTTGCAAAGGTATATTTATCTATAGCAGCCCACCGGGCATAGCAGCACGGATGATTCGGGGACTAGGTGAGTTGCATTATTCGAGGTGGCCCGCAGCTAGTAAAGTCCCTTCCAGTAAATTGTATTTTCTTTCTGTCCACTGTATTCTGGACGGATGTTGTATTGTATTTCATCTCCTTATTAGTAGATGCTCATGCACTTGTGACACCGGGTTCTGGGAGGGTTTTTAAATATTTTTGCATTGATTGCTAGTATTTAATCTGAATTGAAGCAGTTATCTTTTTACTTATGAAATTTAAAAGGAAAATCTTGGTTTTCAAAATTGTTAAAATTGGAGTTGAATTAAGTATTTGGTTGGCTTGCCTGACAGCGGTGTCCGGCGCCATCACGACCCCTAGTGGATTTTGGGTCGTGACACAACAGCTGGCTATTGCTCAGCTGGAAAGTCGCCAGAAAACTCCTAGCACAGTAGCACCGAGGACAGTTCCCACGGCCGAACAAGTATCGGAGAGATCGAGCAATAACGAGTCGATAGCCGATCCTGTCATCGTAAAGATGCCCGAGGACCTCACCAGAAGGATCGAGTCAGGCGAGAAAATGATAGAAGCCAACGATAAGAAGGTCGAGACTTACAACTCCAGGGTCGACCGAATTCCAGGAGCGCCCCCGATCTTGAAAGGTGTGGACTCAAAGAAGTTCGTACAGAAGTCGTTCCCACAGGAAGCGGCCCCAAAATCCATTCCAAAGAAGTTCATAATGCCAGATCTTTAGAAATATAACGGTACCTCGGACCCTAATGAGCATGTTACCGCTTACACCTGTGCAGTAAAGGGCAATGACCTGAAGGACGACGAGATCGAGTCTGTTCTGCTGAAAAAGTTTGGAGAAACACTTTCTAAAGAGGCAATGATGTGGTATCATAACCTGGACCCAAACTCTATAGATTCATTTGACTGGCCCCAAACTCTATAGATTCATTTGACATGCTGGCAGATTCCTTCATAAAGGCGCATGCCGGGGCCATTAAGGTGGCCACAAGGAAATCCGACGTCTTCAAAATCAAGCAAAGGGAGACCGAGATGTTGCGAGAATTTGTATCTCGCTTTTCAAGCGCTCTACAGTAATTGAAAAGTCATTTTCCCTATGCTTGGACCGCTTAAAATTTGGCTTCATCTCAGCCAAGTAATTATCGATATAATTAATTTTCAAGGTGATGGCTAAATCAATTTGTAGACTCTTAAATACAATACAGCATCTTAGTTGGCCATCATCCCAGCTGGGTAACTAATAATAATTTATTTTTAAAGATGATCGCTAAACCAAGATAATATTTTCAAGGTAGAGCACCGGTAAAATATAACAAGCACTAGTGCTCTATATTAATTGACAAGTCATTTTCCCTCTGCTTGGACCGCTTAAAATTTGGCTTCATCTCAGCCAAGTTATTATCGATATAATTAATTTTTAAGATGATGGCTAAATCAATTTGTAGACTCTTAAATACAATACAGCATCTTAGTTGGCCATCATTCCATCAAGGACTGCAGAGACAAGTGAACCTATATTTCATTAATGCAAGTTTATATACGGGCAGATCCCCAAGATCTACCAAGTTTGAATATAGGTAGCTAATATTTCAAACTCATATAGGTACTCTCGTTTGTAAGGTCTATGTTGCTTCAATTGCTCCATATAGAATAAACAAGTACATTTTCTCTGCTTTCTAATATATTCTCTTGATATTATTGCCTCCATATATTATCTTCATTATTGTTCATCATTTATTGCTAATCATTAGCCATAAAGAGACTTTGTTGATTTTGTTATAACTGTTAGTCATACTTCGATCACCTTCAATAGCTTACAGTCGAGCTCCGGAATCGACCTCGAGACCCCCAAATCGACAAGCTCGAGGCCCCTATTATTAACCTATCGGTTTGGTTATCACCTTACTCCTTACTCGGTATCCTCTACTCTCCTGAATACCCTGCTGTGACACATCTATTCGGAGTCTGGGACAATATTTCACCATGTGATGGTATCTCCACACTCAAAGCAACACCTATACTGACGTGGCATTGGGAACTATGCGGTACGGGTACTCTGAGACCCATGACCAGTTATTTACTCTCTGATGGACCACCACAGTTGTTTCATCGGTCAATAGTGCAAATGAGTAACAAATTAGTTTACATCTCAGCCAATTGTTTCAGAATTGGCTGAGATAAATCTCAATTGTTTCAGAATTATCCTTAGTTTAGAACGTTTGAGAAGCAATTGGCTTACATCTAAGCCAAGTAATATTTGATATATTAGCTTTAATACGGCTCGAGCTAAAATACCCAGTATTTATGGATTAGTACCATGCAAGGTACCATATGACCACGGTAGTATAACATATAAAGTATATATGAAGTATTTTAGTAATAAATAAAATTTTAAGTAATTTGAAATAATTTTTAAATTATGCGAGTAATTGGTTAATTACCGGGTAACGGCACATTACCCGATTAACTAATAAGTGGATAAAATTAACAAGATCATACCAAGGGACGTGGTAGCCCCTTCTTAGTTTTAAGGTGAGTCATAAATCACCTTTACATGTGTCAAGGCTAAATTACAAAGCCTTATCTATAAAGATTCTTATATAGAAAGAAGAAAGGATAAAACAACAATTTTTACAATCTGATTTTGAACCAAAAAAGCGTGAGAACCAGAGAACATTCCATTTTGTCCAAAAGAACTATTAGCCAAAGAGTTCAAAGTGAAATTTCAAAGATTCAACAATTAGATTAACCTCATTTCTGTTTCGTTCAAAAACGTTTGAAGCAAAGCAGAACGAGTTCGTCCAAGTGTGAATTGCGTCCACATTTCGCAGAAGCAGATCCGTTCGAATAATTCTTGGAACAGGTATGTTAAGGCTAAGTTTTCCTTCATTTTAGCATGATCGCGTCATTACACAAGTTTGATAACGAGCCATAGAGAAAAGTTCATATCCCGATATTTACGTATATTTTGCTAGTCTCGCAAATTACATATATTTTTCCTAGTTTTGTAAGTCACCATATTCTTCTTATCGGGACTGCATATTCAATTGAGTATTTCCTTCTTCCGGTCAAAAGAGCAGAGAGTTTACATATATACAGTATTAAAAGTATTTTCATTACCATCGAGCTATAATCGATGGGCAGGCCTCGATTGGGAAACCTCTGATCAGATGGTAAGTTATATACCGAGCCTGCTGTGATCGAGCGCTTATGAGCGAGCCCAGTTGGTCGAGATACAGAGCCTAGTATGGTCGAGCACTTATGAGCGAGCCTACTACGGCAGAGCAGTTATATATATATCGAGCCTTATAGGGGCGGACAGCTATTTTATTTACTATATTGAGAGAGTTGAGTCAGTATCAGCAGGTAAGTATATCTTCAGATTATCTTTGACTTCCAGCTACTTGCAGTTATTATATTATCAGTTTAGTTTCAGCTTTCAGTATATTGCCTTACATACTCAGTACATTATTTCGTACTGACGTCCCTTTTCTGGGGGCGCTGCATTTCATGCGTGCAGGTGAGACAGACAGATGGGTAGGCCTCTTCAATAAGTGTTTCCCGAGTTCAGCTTGATCGGTAAGCTATTGTCTCCCTCTTTTGTATATTTTGCTAGTTTAATGAAAAGAGAATGCCACCTGACGGCATATTTTAAATATAAATAAATAAAGCATGAAAATCGTTAGCGAAATATCGTCTGTCTTTTAACCTTTAAAAGATTATTTTATACTGGACAAAATAGTCATTTAATTTATTTTTCTAATATTTAGGACTTGAAATGAAATCAATTATTTTGTGTATTAAATCCTTATTTATTTGAACTAGATATGAAATCCTAATATTTAGGACTTCAAAATTAATTATACTTTTACCTTATATAAATTATTAAAACGAAAGAAAAAAACGAACATAAAACGTTTTCCCCCCTTGTCCTTTTATTAACAAGAAATACCCTACCTATTACAGTTTTAATTCTATTACTGATGAAATACTACTACCAA
This sequence comes from Nicotiana attenuata, assembly GCF_001879085.1. Lineage (NCBI taxonomy): Eukaryota > Viridiplantae > Streptophyta > Magnoliopsida > Solanales > Solanaceae > Nicotiana > Nicotiana attenuata. The sequence continues at coordinate 422,972 of NW_017670670.1, forward strand.
TGAAGTAATGTTTACCTAGACTAAAAATTTAGAACTTAAAACTGTCTTTTGAATATTGTCTTTAATATTTATAGAAGAATGATCACGCCCAACTATGCCTTATAAAAAGGATTAAGCGGTCATGGCAAATATAATCCGGTTTACAAGTCCGGAGTCGAATCCCACAGAGAACTAAGGCTTAGCTACAACTGTTCAATATTGCTAAGAAGACAAGTTCGAACAATTTCTAAGTTATAAATATTAAGATTCTTATATCTAATTAACTAAATAATTAAATTAGTAGATTAACAACTAAAGATACTGCGGGTTGGAGAAAAGATTAAGGAGGTCTAGAGTTATGATTTTTTCCCAATTGTCGGAATCCTTCCCGCTATGTCTTCTATTATTTTGCCTAAGTATTCTCTACTAATCATGAGCTTTTTGCGTGTTTTAATTCTCTCCCGAGTAATTACGACAATTTACTAGACATACTCTCCCGAGTTACGCTAGCTGGCTTTAATTACAGCTCACTTAGATCGCACCCAGGGTTTCGTTATCCCTAATCCCACCTTTAAACCCTTGGTTATTGATTCCTCACATACGTCGGGAGTGATATTGTTCAACAGCTACCTAAATATGCACTTTCTCCCGAGTAATACACGCTAAATAGGCACAGTCAATTGAGGGCCCTTCAATCAACCACAAGAATAATATAGTTGAACAAATAGAGAAAATACTACGGCTCAATTATATAAAAATATAGTAACAAGAATTTATCCTACAAAAGGTTCCATCAAAACCCTAGATAACAAATTAGCTATTCATAATAGTATGTAAAACTACAATACTAAAAGTCATAACCAACAATGAAAAATAGGAAGAGGAAGGAAAAACTCGTAGAAGAATTTTCCGCCTTGCTCCTATTGTGTCTCTGCCTCCTTAGGTCGAATATGTGTCAAAAATATGTCTAACATCCTCAAAATACCATTTTTCCATGTATATACCAAGTAGGGTTGGGACCAAACAATTATACCTTCTCCAATGTGAAAAAAGACAAGTTTCCAGGCCTGGACTAGCGCGGGCGCGCTAGTGACCGCGCTAGTGGCCGCGCATATTAACAAGTGCACTGCCTCAGTCCGCGACCAGGTCCGCGATCGCGGTTTCGACCGTGTTTTTCTCCCTGTTCTGTTTGGAATTTGGAAAAACTTAAAGCATGAAAGTTTTAAACCTTTGTGTTAGCTTTCCAACCATATATTGTGGGACCCAAATGGAGTTCTGAGCAAAACGTTATGTGCATTTTACTAGACAGTGCGCAATATTCCTACTCGATTCTTCGTTTGTTCTAACTATCATCTGTTGACCCCCGAACACGGTCCCGACTTAATTCCTTGAGCTTTTACTCAGACTTCAAAGCTCCAAATCACTTGAATTCATTCCATAACATCTACATAGCTCGGAATCACTCCTACAAGGCATAGAACACACAATTAGTGCAAGACACTAGCGATTAAAGCTCAAACTCAATTAAAGTGCAGTAAATTTGAGTGTAATAAGCGACTAAAATATGCAATTATAGCCTATCATCAACACCCCACACTTAAACCATTGCTCGTCCTCGAGCAATCAAACTACACTTTATATAGACATGACCTTTTTTTTTAAACAATTCTCTTAACTCATCACACCAAGAATATTTAAAATAGACTAAGCACAAAATCGTAACATCTTCACCTCAAGATTTAACTCACAAGTACCACGCATTATTAACAACTTACCCACTTACTCTAATATAGAGATCACTAACATCACCTTTCCTTCATGAATCAAGTGCCCTCACACAACAAAAGAGAGTAGTTCCACACAATAAAATTTAAGAGCACTTAGGAACTCAAGATAGAAAGAATTCACTCACTCTCATAAATAACATTCATATGCCACAAAAGATGCACCATAAGCTTGCCCATAGTGTAATACTCTACTCATCGAGCTTATTCAGTCTAGGATCAAGTAGGACCTTATTTGGTTGTAATGTAGGCTGCGGGACGGGTAGGATACATTTAGATATAAGAGTGACTACACCTCCCTAAGCACTTTAATACATATACTTTAACATTCAAACCCCATACTTATGTCAAACCAAACTCCACCTTCACATCAACGTATATTACCCCATACTTCTATAAGCACAATTACATCAAGAGTCACCACTTATCAAGGAATACTTTTTTTTTCACAGCAATACAACTATTTTTTTTTTCAATTCAAGTGGCTCTTACTTGTTCAAAACAATGCACCTTTCTCCTGATTTTATTAGTTTCACTCAAAAGCCAAACCAACCACCCCACACTTTAACTTTTACATAGTTCATAACAATTCAAGTGCTCATAAGAGGTTAAAAGGTTCAAATAGATGATTAATTCAAACAAATGGGTAAGGCTTGTAATGTGGTTGCCAAAAAAACATGATTACAGGCTCAAAGGGGTTAACTATGATACACAAAAATTAGGCGGGTAAAATATACATATCTGGCTCAACAAAGAAACGACTATATCACTTCCAAGATTGAACAAAACTACTATTTCGCTTTGCAAACACATAGGGCAAGTTCTAAGCATCAAATGCAATGCACAGAATATAACAAATCCTTATACACACATGGCACATAACTCAATCAGGATTGGTTTCATCAAGATACTCTAGTCAAAGCAGTTAAGCAAATTTAAGATCATAAAATTTAAGGTACTTATACAAGGGTCAAAAACTGAGCCTAAGCGTCTCAACCAAAGTACTCACTATTCTCAAGGAATAACAAAGTCAAGAGATATTGCTTCAATTCAAAACACAACACAATGGCTCCTACTCCCAAAAAAAACCCGGTTCAAACAAAACCTTTGGAAAAGAACCGCAGCACAAAGAAAAACCAAGGGGGAATTATTACACTACCTACAAAGAAAAATCTTTATATTTTATTTTTTTCGACTTAAATCCCTCAAGAAAATTATCTAATAGATCCATCGTCGGGAAAAGTCCAATCTTTTCTATTAAAAAAAATATTCAATTAAACTAACATAACTAAAATAGAATAGAAAGTCACCCAGACAATCTTTTCACCCCACACTTAAACTTGTGCATTGTCCACAATGCACACCCATACATACAAGAGGGTAAAAGAAACTCCCTGGTAGGCCAAAGCCCGAAGCACTAGCAGCTCATGGGGTACTCAGATTTCTCCCGGGCTTGGTCCTTCGTGCGGGTACCTCACACTTAGTTCTAATCATCTGCTTCGCTGTTGCATCCTTCCAATAGCTTTGCTTTCCATGCTCCTAGAAAATCAAAAATCGATACTACAAAAATAATACAATAAAAAAAAGCAGTAAAGCTGGGTTGCCTCCCAACAAGCGCTTGATTTAACGTCGCGGCACGACGCAAATCACTTTTTGCCTCCACCTCGAGCTTATGAATTAAACCCCCAATTTGACATCACGTTTTCGGCTATGCTCCAGGGGTGGAGGAACAAATATAATTGGCCCAAGCAACCATATTCTACACTTCTTGGCTTTTCGATGAGGTATGTAGTTCTGTCTTTCTGGCAAGAAAAATTCCAGAATGCAGGCCCCTTGTTCCTCATTCCTTGACTTCTCAATCCGTTCGGATGACTCTATTTCCACATCGTCATCCAAGCAAAATGTAGAAAAATATTTGGAGTGAGGACCAATGCACTCACACACATGAACTTTAGGACTTTCAGCATCCTCAACGTCAATGATACTAGAGTCAACAAAATTTATATCCTCAAAGTCCGTGGCTGGCTCTAGTCTCACTTCTTCAACATTGACATCCTCAAATTGTAGTTGGCTAGGTTGTTGATGATCTACTCTGACCTCCCGAATTACCACCTCATATTCATGCTCTTCTTGACTACTATCCTCAATATTGGCTTGTTGAGCATTAAAAGCTCCAACCACTTGACTCAATTGAGCCTCCAACTTGTGAATAGTTGCCTCTTGCCTTTCTATCTGCAATTATTTTTCATTATTTTATTTCAGAATTCGCTTTAACATATCCTTGATCTCCTTCAGGTCTGCATCCCCAGGTTCTTTATTCCTGTTAACTTCACAAGAAAAGGTAGAACCATCGTAGTAAGGGGTTGGGGGAAGATAAGAAATATAAGCACAACCATAAAAGTGACCATTTTTACCACCACACACATCACACACCTTCCACAAATAAGACTGAGTTGGTGCACATAACTCACTCTCAGGAACGTTTTGAAAATTTTTCCACGGGTGGTTTCCTTCACAATATGTATGGAGATCATTAGTAGAATTATCTATACCTAAATTCCCATAATTCTTAGATGTCATGTTTCTCAAATCAACAGTTACAAAAAAAAATACAAACTTGAACCCTGTGATGACCCAAAAGGTCATCACTTGTTTTTAAACTATATTCTGGGTTTTCGAGGCCCTGAAAACCTCATTTAACGTCACCTCGATTTGCGTGCGCAGTCCGGGCGCGTAGCCGGAAAGCCTAAATGTGGAAATCTGTGAAATATGATAAGTTTTGACTATAAAATGAATAAATTTGACTTCGGTCAACGTTTTGGGTAAACAAACCCGGACCCGTGATTTGACGGTCCCGGAGGATCCGTAGGAAAATATGGGACCTGGGCGTATGTCCGGAATCGAATCCGAGGTCCCAAGCCCGAGAAATAAATTTGTGAAGGAAATTGTTTTCAGAAATTGTTTAAGGAAATTTGAAATGATATTTGATTAGAACATGTTAGTATCGGGCCCGTATTTTGGTTCCGGTGCCCGGTACAGGTCTTATAAATAATTTAAGATATTTCTGTGAAATTTGGTGAAAAACGAACGTCGTTTGACGTGATTCGGACCTAAATTGCTAAAGTTGATGTTTTATGAAGTTTGAGAAAAATCCTTTGATTTTGAGGTTTAATTCGTTGTTGTTGAGGTTATTCTGGTGATTTGATCGCACGGATAAGTTCGTATGATATTTTTGAGTTAGTACGTATGTTTGGTTAGGAGCCCCGAGGGCTCGGGTGTGTTTCGGATGTGTTTCGGGAAGTTTTGGACTTAAGAAATGTTGCAGATTTTGCTGTTTAGTGCACAGGGAAATTGTTCTTCGCGTTCGCGTGGTTCCACTCGCGAACGCGTAAGGCAAAATTCCCAAGTGCCAGTTTTCTTCTTCGCGAATGCGAAAGTTGAGACGCGAACGCGAAGCTGGGGGGGGAGACCCTTCGCGAACGCGTCCCTCCACTCGCGAACGCGTAGGGTTCTGGGGAGGGGACACCAAATTTGTTCATCGCGAACGCGATCATTGGCACGCAAACGCGAGGGCTTGAGGAGATTCTTCTCCGCGAACGCGATGGTCTGTGGACCTGACTCATCGCGAACGCAATGTGTCTACTGCGAATGCGAAGAAGGTTTTTGCCCAGTTATTTTAAAAGACCCAAAACAGTAGCATTTCGGGATTCATTCAAAATTTCATAACTTCTTCATCTTAACTCCAAATTGGGCGATTTTTGAAAGAGGATTTCACCACAAATTCATAGGTATGTAATCTTAGACCTATTTTCTTCAATTTCCATTAACACCCATTAGATTTCTAGGCCTAAAACATGAGATTAAGGGTAGAAGAATAGGAATTTGGGTAGAGTTAGGGCTTTTTGATTAATTGTGATTTAGACCTCGTTTTGGGGTCGAATTCTAGAAATAATTATATATTTGGGCTCGTGAGTAAATGTGTGATTTGATTTTGGTCCGAACCTCGTGTTTTGGCCAAGCGGGGCCGGGGTCGATTTTTGGGTTTTTGGGAAGAATGATTAGGAAGTTATATTTAAGCATTGGAATTGAATTGTTTAGCATTTATTGATATTATTGAATCGATTATGCATAAATACGATTGTGTTGGAGCCAAATTCGAAAGGAAAGACGGTATTTGAGGCTTGAGTTGGCCGTGGAAGTTTGAGGTAAGTGTTCGGTCTAACCTTAGCTTGAGGGATTAGGAGTTGAGTCCTATTTGCTATTTGCTTCTTGTTGAGTACGACGTATAGGCATGGTGACGAGTATCTATACGTTGGCGTTGAGTATGACCGTGAGTCCTAAATTGATACTTGTTGTATTCTTAAATGATCCTACGAATGTTTTAGTGGGTGAATTCTTGATAATGAGTGAAGGCATAGTTTATTTTCGTGGAAGTTACTTATGATTGAGAAAATTGTGATAACTGAGATGAGTAGGAGTTGAGTTAAGATTGGTTATAGCTGATTCTCCCTTGCCGGGACGTATATACTTGTACTGATGAATTCTCTTGCCGGGATAGTGTAGTTTATTGTTGATCCCTTGCCGGGACTGTTATTGTGATCAATGTTGATATTATATATGGATCGGGTTGCACGCCGCAACATTATTATATATATGTGGATCGGGTTGCACGCCGCAACAGATATTATATTGGATCGGGTTGCACGCTGCAACAGATATTATATTGGATTTGGTTGCACGCCATAACAGATATTATATTGGATCAGGTTGCACGCCGCAACAGTTATTATATTGGACCGGGTTGCACGCCGCAACAATGTTAAATGATAAGGGATCGGGTTGCGCGCCGCAACAGTAGTATTATTGCTTTGTTGTAGATATTGAATTGTCCTTCCATATTTTATTAAATTACTGTTGGATTTGATATGTTTCCCCAAAGCATGTACCCCCTCCCATTTAAACTGTTTATTTCTGTTTATTTTCCGTCATATATTATATAACTGTACAGGTTTATCTGGAGTCTGGTCCTAGCCTCGTCACTACCTCGCCGGAGTTAGGCCAGACACTTACCAGCACATGGGGTCGGTTGTGCTGATACTACACTCTGCACTCTGTGCAGATACCGAGGTAGCACTGGGACAACAGCAGTAGTTCGGGAGCCAACCTTCAGTCAACCGAGACACCGAGGTAGCCCTGCAGGCATCCGCAGGCCCTCCGTCTCCTCTATCTTTTATTATGTTCTGTTATCTCTTGTATTCGAGACAGGTAGTGTTACTTTCTTTCAAACAGTTGTATGTAGTAGTCTTAGTAGTCCGTGAATGATGTGACACCAGTTTCTGGGTAGAGGCATAAGTGGATTTCCTTATCATTTTGGCTCATTTTGTCTAAGTCTTCCGCTTAAATCTCATATTATGTTGTTATTTAAATATTTATCGCTTGCTAATATATGTTATAAAAAGGATTAAAACAAAGGAGTTAAGAATTCATAATTTCGTGGCTTGCCTAGCTTCTACGAGTAGCGCCATCACGACTCTCGAGGGTGGGAAATCCGGGTCGTGACAAGTTGGTATCAGAGCTCTAGGTTACATAGGTCTCACAATTCACGGACAAGCTTAGTAGTGTCTGAGGGATCGGTACGGAGACGTCTGTATTTATCCCCCAGAGGCTATAGAGTTAGGAAAACTTCACATTTGTTCTTTCTTGTCGCCTGGTTTGGTTTCTCAATGCTAATTGAAGTTCTACTCTGTTCTTTCGCAGATGGCGAGAACACGCGCTTCCTCATCTATCGATCAGTAGCCCGACCAGCAGTAGCTCCCACTAGGGGCAGAGGGCGAGGCCGAGGTCGTGCTAGAGGCCGAGGCAGGGGCAGAGCTCAACCCAGGGCAGCAGCACCCGTAGCGGAGCCTCAGGTTAATTTTGATGACGAGGTTCCATCCCCAGCAGTTCCAGTGGGCCTAGCTCAGGTCCCAGAGGGGTTTATTGCTACCCCAGTTCTTCAAGATGCTCTGGTCCGTCTAGTGGGCCTTATGGAGAGTGTCACCAGGGCAGGTTTGCTCCCTGTAGCACCAGCCGTCTCTCAGGCTGGAGGAGGAGTCTAGACTCTTGCTACTCGCACTCCGGAGCAGGTAGCTCCCTAGTTTAAGACTCCAGCAACTCAGCCAGTTGGAGCGGTTCAGCCGGGTGTGGTAGCTCAGACCAGCGATGGTGCAGCCATGTCTGGGGATGCTTTGTGGAGATTGGACAGGTTTACCAAGCTCTTCACTACTACCTTCAACGATGCATCTACTGAGGATCCCAGAATTATCTGGACAGCTGTCACGAGGTTCTTTAGAACATGGGTATTGTTGAGACCAATGGTGTTGATTTTTCTATATTTCGCTTGTCTGGATCCGCCAAGACTTGGTGGAGGGATTATTGCTTAGCTAGAGCAGCAGGATCACCAGCCTTGACCTGGGAGCAGTTCACACAGCTATTTCTGGAGAAATTTCTCCCTATTACACAGCGAGAGGCCTATCGGAGGCAGTTCGAGCGCCTTCAGCAGGGATCCATGACTGTTACCCAGTACGAGACCAGATTCATAGATTTGGCTCGCCTTGCCCTTATTATACTTCCCACTGAGAGGGAGAGAGTGAGACGGTTTATTGATGCTGATTCGTCTCCAGATGACTAGAGAGGCTGGGAGTGAGATATCCTTCCAAGAGGCGGCCAATGTGGCCCGGAGAGTTGAGATGGTACTATCACAGGGGGGGTGGTCTTGGAGCAGATAAGAGGCCCCGTCATTCAGGGAGATTCAGTGGTACCTCGTCTGGAGGTAGAGATTCATATGGTAGAGGCCATCCTCCTAGGCCCTTTCAGTCAGCCCTTCAGGTTTCTCAGGGTGCTTCAGGTGACCGTGGTTCTCGCATGCAGTATTCTGATCAGCAGCCCTACAATGCACTACCAGCTCTCATCAGTGCACCACCAATCCAGAGTTTTCGGGGAGGTCATTCAGGTCGCCAGGGTCAGTCTCAGTTTCCTTAGCCACAGCATTCTGGTGGATGTTATGAGTGTGGTGAGTATGGTCATATCCTGAGGGCTTGTCCGAGGTTGGTGGGCACTCAGTCGCAGCAGCAGGGTTCCCGTGCTATGATTTAGGCACCAAATGTTCCACAGACCGCTCAGCCAGCTAGGGGCGGGGGTAGAGGTGCTAGAGGTGGAGGTAGAGGATTTAGAGGTGGAGCTCAGACCGCCAGAGGTGGAGGCCAGCCAGCAGCAGGCCGTCCTAGAGAGGTAGTCCAAGATGGTGGGGCCCAGCCCCGATGTTATACTCTTCCAGCCAGGCCCGAGGCTGAGGCTTCAGATGCGGTTATCACAGGTACTGTTCTAGTTTGTGATAGAGATGCTTCAGTGTTATTTGATCCAGGGTCTACATACTCGTATCTGTCATCTTATTTTGCACCGTATCTGGTTATGCCTAGTGATTCTCTGAGTGTCCCTGTATATGTCTCTACACCGGTGGGTGATTCTATTGTGGTAGATCGAGTCCATCGTTCTTGTATTGTGGTGATTGGGGGCCTTGAGACTCGTGTAGGTTTGTTGCTTCTAGAAGTGGTTGACTTTGATGTTATATTGGGGATGGACTGGTTATCACCTTACCACGCTATCTTAGACTGTCATGCCAAGACCGTGACCTTAGCTTTGCCGGGTTTGCCTTGTTTAGAGTGTAGAGGGACTCCTGGTCATTCTACCCGCAGTGTTATCTCGTATATGAAGGCTCGACGTATGGTCAGGAAGGGGTGTTTGGCCTATTTGGCATATGTTCGTGATTCTAGTGCTGAGGTCCCTTCTGTTAATTCTGTGCCTGTTGTTCGTGAGTTTCCTAAGGTATTCCCTTCAGACTTGCTGGGTATGCCGCCCGATAGGGATATTGACTTTTGCATTGATGTGACTCCGGTCACTCAGCCCATTTCTATCCTGCCATATCGTATGGCCCTGCCTGAGTTGAAAGAGTTAAAGGAACAGTTGCAAGATTTTCTTGAGAAGGGTTTCATTAGGCCCAGTGTTTCGCCTTGGGGTGCACCGGTGTTGTTTGTTAGAAAGAAGGATGGGTCAATGAGAATGTGTATTGATTACCGGCAATTGAACAAGGTTACAATCAAGAGTAAGTATCCGCTGCCGAGGATTGATGATTTGTTCCATCAGCTTCAGGGTGCCAAGGTATTTTCAAAGATTGACTTGCGATCTGGCTACCATCAGTTGAGGATTAGGGTATCCGATGTCCCTAAGACAGCTTTCCGCACTCGGTACGTGCATTATGAGTTCTTGGTTATGTCATTCGGGTTGACAAATTCCCCAGCAGCTTTTATGGATTTGATGAACCGAGTGTTCAGGCCTTATTTGGATTCGTTCGTGATAGTCTTCATTGATGATATATTGATATATTCCCGCAGCCAAGAGGAGCACGAGCAGCACCTTAGAGTGGTTCTTTAGACTCTGAGGGATCGGCAGTTATATGCAAAGTTCTCGAAGTGTGAGTTCTGGTTGAGTTCAGTTGCATTTCTAGGTCATGTTGTATCAGCAGAGGGTATTCAGGTTGACCCGAAGAAGATCGAGGCAGTCAAGAACTTGCCTAGACCAGCATCAGCTATAGAGATTCGGAGTTTCTTAGGATTGGTAGGCTACTATCGTCGGTTCGTGGAGGGGTTTTCATCTATTGCAGCCCCGATGACCAGGTTGACCCAGAAGGGTGCCCATTTCAGGTGGTCGGATGAGTGTGAGGCGAGCTTTTAGAAACTCAAGATAGCTCTAACTACGGCACCAGTGTTGGTTTTGCCCACAGGTTCAGGGCCTTATACGATTTATTGTGATGCTTCTCGTATTGGGCTTGGTGCAGTGTTGATGCAGGATGGCAAGGTCATTTCTTATGCTTCGCAGCAGTTGAAGATTCATGAGAAGAACTATCCGGTTCATGATTTGGAGTTGGCAGCCATAGTTCACGCATTGAAGATTTGGAGGCATTATCTGTATGGCGTGGCATGCGAGGTGTTCACGGATCACAAGAGCCTTCAGTATTTGTTCAAGCAAAAAGAGTTGAATTTGAGGCAGAGGAGGTGGTTGGAGTTGTTGAAAGATTATGATATCACCATTTTATATCATCCGGGAAAGGCCAATGTGGTAGCCGATGCTTTGAGTAGGAAGTCAGCCAGTATGGGTAGTCTTGCTTATATTACGGTCAGTGAGAGACCGCTTGCTTTGGATGTTCAGGATTTAGCCAATCAGTTCGTGAGACTGGATGTTTCTGAGCCCAGTCGTGTGTTATCTTGCATGGTCGCTCGTTCTTCATTATTGGGGCGTATCCGTGATCGGCAGTATGATGATCCCCATTTTTGTGTCCTTAGAGACACGGTGCAGTGCGGAGGTGCCAAGTAGGTTACCTTAGATGATGATGGGGTTTTGAGATTGCAGGGTCGAGTTTGTATGCGTAATGTGGATGGGCTCCGAGAGTTGATTTTAGAGGAGGCCCATAGCTCCCGGTACTCTATTCATCCGGGCGCCGCAAAGATGTATCAGGATTTACGGTAGCATTATTGGTGGCGTAGGATGAAGAAGGATATTGTTGCATATGTAGCTCAGTGTTTGAATTGTCAGCAGGTTAAGTACGAGCATCAGAGGCCCGGTGGTTTATTTCAGAGGATTGAGCTTCCCGAGTGGAAGTGGGAGCGGATCACTATGGACTTCGTTAGTGGACTCCCGCAGACTCGGAAGAAGTTCGACGCAGTATGGGTCATTGTTGATAGGCTGACCAAGTCAACGCATTTCATTCCTATGACAGTCTCATATTCTTTTGAGAGGTTAGCTGAGATCTATATCCGGGAGATTGTTCGCCTTCTTGGTGTGCCCGTGTCTATCATTTCGGACCGAGGTACGCAGTTTACCTCGCGCTTCTGGAGAGCAGTTCAGCGAGAGTTGGGCACGCGGGTTGAGTTAAGCACAACATTTCATCCCCAGACGGACGGACAGTCCGACCGGACTATTCAGATATTGGAGGATATGCTCCGAGCTTGTGTCATTGACTTTGGAGGCTCGTGGGATCAGTTTTTGCCTTTAGCAGAGTTTGCCTACAACAACAGCTACCAGTCGAGTATCCAGATGGCTCCTTATGAGGCTTTATATGGTAGGCGGTGTCGGTCTCCGGTTGGATGGTTTGAGCCGGGAGAGGCTCGGTTGTTGGGTACGGATCTGGTTTAGGAGGCCTTGGACAAGGTCAGGATTATTCATAGGCTTCGTACAGCTCAGTCCAGGCAAAATAGTTATGCAGACCGCAAGGTTCGAGATGTGGCTTTTATGATCGGTGAGCGGGTATTACTCCGAGTGTCGCCTATGAAGGGTGTGATGAGATTCGGGAAGAAGGGAAAGCTTAGCCCTAGGTTCATTGGTCCATTTGAGATTCTTGATCGAGTGGGAGAGGTGGCTTATAGACTTGCATTGCTGTCGAGCTTATCAGTCGTGCACCTAGTGTTTCATGTGTCTATGCTCCGAAAATATCACGACGATCCATCCCACGTGTTAGATTTCAGCATTGTCCAGTTGGACAAGGACTTGCCTTACGAGGAGGAGCCGGTGGCTATTCTAGACCGGCAGGTTCGTCAGTTGAGGTCGAAGAGTTTTCCTTCTGTTCGTGTTCAGTGGAGAGGTCAGCCTGCTGAGGCATTGACCTGGGAGTCCGAGTTCGATATGTGGAGCAATTATCCCCATCTTTTCCCCAACTCAGGTACTTCCTTCTTATGTCCGTTCGAGGACGAACGGTTGTTTTAGAGGTGGAGAATGTGTCATCACTTGTTTTTAAACTACATTATGTATTTTGGAGGCCCTGAAAACCTCATTTAGCGTCACCTTGATTTACGTGCGCAGTCCGGGCGCGTAGACGGAAAGCCTAAATGTGGAAATCTGTGAAAAATGATAAGTTTTGTCTGTAAAATGAATAAATTTGACTTCGGTCAACGTTTTGGGTAAACGGACCCAGACCCGTGATTTGACGGTCCCGGAGGGTCTGTAGGAAAATATGGGACCTGGGCTTATGTCCGGAATCGAATTCCGAGGTCCTAAGCCCGAGAAATAAATTTTTGAAGGAAATTGTTTTCTGAAATTGTTTAAGGAAATTTGAAATGAAATTTGATTAGAACATGTTAGTATCAGGCCCGTATTTTGGTTCCGACGCCCGGTATAGGTCTTATATATGATTTAAGATATTTCTGTGAAATTTGGAGAAAAACGGACGTCGTTTGACGTGATTCGGACCTAAATTGCTAAGGTTGATGTTTTATGAAGTTTGAGAAAAATCCTTTGATTTTGAGGTTTAATTCGTTGTTATTGAGGTTGTTCTGGTGATTTGATCCCACGGATAAGTTCGTATGGTGTTGTTGAGTTAGTACTTATGTTTGGTTAGGAGCCCCGAGGGCTCGGGTGTGTTTCGGATGTGTTTCGGGAAGTTTTGGACTTAAGAAATGTTGCAGATTTTGCTGTTCAGTGCACAGGGAAATTGTTCTTCGCGTTCGCGTGGTCCCACTCACGAACGCGTAAGGCAAAATTCCCAAGTGCCAGTTTTCTTCTCGCGAACGCGAAGGTTGAGATGCGAACGCGAAGCTGAGGGGGGGGACCCTTCGCGAACGCGTCCCTCCACTCGCGAACGCGTAGGGTTCTGGGGAGGGGACACCAAATTTGTTCATCGCGAACGCGATCCTTGGCATGCGAACGCGAGGGCTTGAGGAGATTCTTCTCCGCGAACGCGAAGGTCTGTGGACCTGATTCATCGCGAACACGATGTGTCTGTCGCGAACGCGAAGAAGGTTTTTGCCCAGTTATTTTAAAAGACCCAAAACAGTAGCATTTCGGGATTCATTCAAAATTTCATAACTTCTTCATCTTAACTCCAAATTGGGTGATTTCTGAAAGAGGATTTCACCACAAATTCATAGGTATGTAATCTTAGACTCATTTCTTCAATTTCTATTAACACCCATTAGATTTCTATGCCTAAAACATGAGATTAAGGGTAGAAGAGTAGGAATTTGGGTAGAGTTAGGGCTTTTTGATTAATTGTGATTTAGACCTCATTTTGGGGCCGAATTCTGGAAATAATTATATATTTGGGCTCGTGAATGAATGGGTGATTTGATTTTGGTCCAAACCTCGTGTTTTGACCAAGCGGGCCCGGGGTCGATTTTTGAGTTTTTGGGAAGAATGATTAGAAAGCTATAATTAAGCATTGGAATTGAATTGTTTAGCATTTATTGATGTTATTGAATCGACTAAGCATAGATACGATTGTGTTGGAGACAAATTCAAAAGGAAAGGCGGTATTTGAGGCTTGAGTTGGCCGTGGAAGTTTGAGGTAAGTGTTCAGTCTAACCTTAGCTTCAGGGATTAGGAGTTGAGTCCTATTTGCTATTTGCTTCTTATTGAGTGCAACGTATAGGCATGGTGACGAGTATCTATACGTTGGCGTTGAGTATGACCGACGGTTTTTATTCTTAAATGATCCTGCGAATTGATACTTGTTGTATTCTTAAATGATCGTACGAATGTTTTAGTGGGTGAATTCTTGATAATGAGTAAAGACTTAGATTATTTTCATGGAAGTTACTTATGATTGAGAAATGTGATAACTGAGATGAGTAGGAGTTGAGTTAAGATTGGTTATAGCGGATTCTCCCTTGCCGGGATGTATATACTGGTACTGTTGAATTCCCTTGCCGGGATAGTGTAGTTTATTGTTGATCCCTTGTCGGGACTGTTATTGTGATCACTGTTGATATTATATATGGATCGGGTTGCTCGTCACAACATTATTATATATATGTGGATCGGGTTGCATGCCGCAACAGATGTTATATTGGATCGGGTTGCACGCCGCAACAGATATTATATTGCATCGGGTTGCACGCCGCAACACTATTAAATGATAAGGGATCGGGTTGCGCGCCGCAACAGTAGTATTATTGCTTTGTTGTAGATATTGAACTGTCCTTCCATATTTTATTAAATTACTGTTGGATTTGATATGTTTTCCAGAAGCATGTACCCCCTCCCATTTAATCTGTTTATTTGTGTTTATTTTCCGCCATATATTATATAACTGTACAGGTTTATCTGGAGTCTGGTCCTAGCCTCGTCACTACCTCGTCAGGGTTAGGCCAGACACTTACCAGCACTTGGGGTCGGTTGTGCTGATATTGCACTCTGCACTCTGTGCAGATACCGAGGCAGCACTGGGACAGCAGCAGTAGTTCGGGAGCCAGCCTTCAGTCCACCGAGACACCGAGGTAGCCCTTCAGGCATCCGCAGGCCCGGCGTCTCCTCTATCTTTTGTTATGTGCTGTTATCTCTTGTATTCGAGACAGACAGCGTTACTTTCTTTCAAACAGTTGTATGTAGTAATCTTAGTAGTCCGTGAATGATGTGACACCAGTTTCTGGGTAGAGGCATAAGTGGATTTCCTTATCATTTTGGTTCATTTTGTCTAAGTCTTCCGCTTAAATCTCATATTTTGTTGTTATTTTAAATGTTTATCGCTTGCTAATATATGTTATAAAAAGGATTAAAACAAAGGAGTTAAGAATTCATAATTTCGTGGCTTGCCTAACTTCTACGAGTAGGCGCCATCACGACTCCCGAGGGTGGAAAATCCGTATCGTGACAAACCCTAGCAATATATACAACTACCACTACACCGTTAGTTTCCGGCAACGGCGCCTAAATTTGATCACGCCCAACTATGCCTTATAAAAAGGACTAAGCGGTCGTTGCAAATATAACCCGGTTCACAAGTCCGGAGTCGAATCCCACAGAGAACTAAGGCTTAGCTATAACTGTTCAATATTGCTAAGAAGACAAGTTCGAACAATTGCTAAGTTATAAATATTAAGATTATTATGTCTAATTAACTAAATAACTAAATTAGTAGATTAACAACTAAAGATACTACGGGTTGGAGAAAAGATTAAGGAGGTCTAGAGTTATGATTTCCCCAATTGTCTGAATCCATCCCGCTATGTCTTCTATAATTTCGCCTAAGTATTCTCTACCGATCATGAGGGCTTTGCGTGTTGTAATTCTCTCCCGAGTAATTACGATAATTTACTAGACATACTCTCCCGGGTTACGCTAGCTGGCTTTAATTACAGCTCACTTAGATCACACCCAAGGTTTCGTTATCCCTAATTCCACATTTAAACCCTTGGTTACTGATTCCTCACATACGTCGGGAGTGATGTTGTTCAACAGCTACCTAAATATGCACTCTCTCCCAAGTAATACACACTAAATAGGCACAGTAAATTGAGGGCCCTTCAATCAACCACAAGAATAATATAGTTGAACAAATAGAGAAAATACTACGGCTCAATTATATAAAAATATAGTAACAAGAATTTATCCTACAAAAGGTTCTATCAAAACCCTAGATAACAAATTGGCTATTCATAATAGTATGTAAAAATACAATAGTAAAAGTCATAACCAACAATAAAAAATGGAAAGAGGAAGGAAAAACTCGTAGAAGAATTCCCCGCCTTGCTCCTATTGTGTCTCTGCCTCCTTAGGTCGAATCTGTGTCAAAAATATGTCCAACATCCTCAAAATACCGTTTTTTCATGTATATATACCAAGTAGGGTTGGGCCCAAACAATTATACCTTCTTCAATGTGAAAAAGGACAAGTTTCTAGGCCTGGACTAGCGCGGGCGCGCTAGTGACCGCGCTAGTGGCCGCGCATATTAACAAGTGCACTGCCTCAGTCCGCGAACAGGTCCGCGATCGCGATTTCAATCGCGTTTTTCACCCTGTTCCATTTGGAATTTGGAAAAACGTAAAACATGAAAGTTGTAACCCTTTGAGTTAGTTTCCAACCATATATTGTGAAACCCAAATGGAGTTCTGAGCAAAAAGTTATGTGCATTTTACTAGACAGTGCGCGATATGCCTACTCGATTCTTCGTTTGTTCTAACTATCATCCGTTGACCCCCGAACACGATCTCGGCTTAATTCCTTGAGCTTTTACTCAGACTTCAAAGCTCCAAATCACTTGAATTCATTCCATGACATCAGCTCGGAATCACTCCTACAAGGCATAAAACACACAATTAGTGCAAGACACTAGCGATTAAAGCTCAAACTCAATTAAAGTGCAGTAAATTTGAGTGTAATAAGCGACTAAAATACGCAATTATAACCTATCATCAAAGAACCACGTAGTATTTATAATATTTAATTAGTAAAATGCTTACGAGACTTTAACTGCTATGAGTACTATGAAAATGTAATGTCTTACCCATATTTGTCTCTTCTTAATTTTCACAACAACGTATGATAAAGGAAAGAATGTTTAATTTCTGCAATAAAAAAAGTTGAGACCACATCTATATTTATATCTATATCTATTTTCATATATTTATCAATTTATCTATCTATCTATATATCTATCTATATATTCGTCTATACTATAAGTACGAATACCTTTAGCGAAATATCATTCGCCTTTTTTTTATTACCCTTTAAAATTAGATTTCACACTAGACAAAATAGTCATTTAATTATTCCCAAAATTTTTAAGACTTTGAAATAAATTAAGTTTTGTTTATTAAACTCTTCCTTATTTAAACTATGTACGAAATTCTAATATTCAAAAAAGATTTATCACTTCAATTAAAATAAACACATAAAATTGAAGGGATTTTTATCTAGCTATACTATATTAGAAACTTATTTACCTATGTTCTCTATTTGAAGTTTTTAATAAGTATTTAGGTTTTCTTATAAATTGTATGTATTGCTTCTTAAAAGACTATCACTCCATTATTAGTGCCTTCAATTAAGAGATTCAATTATATCATTTCCTTTTTTTTCCCTCTCCTCTTCTCTCTCCTTTTTTTACATCAAAATTCCTTAATCTACGCCCAAAATCTACATCATCTCTCTTTCCACCATTACAGATAACTTTATATTATTAAAAAATATTCTGAAATTGTATGATAATTGTATGATAACTGTATCATAATTGTATTTGAATTGTATCAGATACATCAATGCTTAAAACATAATGTATCATACTTGTGTCACAATTATTTCTAACTTGTATCTGGTATATTAATACCCAAAATAATACCCGATACAATACTAATAAAATAATATACAATTATCATACTTGTGATATAAACTGTGAAATTCGTCACGAACGCACAACTGCTCGTAACAATATACAATGAATATACAATTATCATACATTTGTAATACAATTCGTGCAACAATTATGATACATATACAATTATAATACAATCACGATACATTTCTGAATAATTGTGACACAATTATGAACTTCATCTTCTTCAAGTTTCAATTACAATTCTACACTAAAATTTAATATAATCATATTATAATTGTATTAGTATTGTATCGAGTATTATTTTGNTATTGTATCGAGTATTATTTTGGTATTGATATATCATATACAAGTCACATACAATAAAGATTTTAGAAAGAAAGAAAACAAGATTCAAACTTACCCACAACTTGATTCTAGAGCAATATTTTAAATTTCATCTACATTACATCAATAAAGAAAATAGAGATTTTGGGTGATTTCAAAAGTTTTGAAAAAGCAAAAAAATCTGCAATTTTTGGGGGGATAACAATGGGTAAGCAATATTTTGGGTAAGTAAGATTTTGGATAAAAGTGGTTAAACGAAATTTCTTAGTGTGAGTAAGAATAATTTTGGATAAATGTTAAGAAAGAGAGAAGATGTTTTTGTAATTCTTTGGAAAAGAAAATAATCTTAAATGTATGGGGAATTATTGGAAATGGGGGGTTGGGTGTCATGTAACTGATAGGTTAGATTTAAGGGATCTTGAGTTTTTTTTTCTTTTTATGATTTTGTATATAACTAGTAAATATAGATATACAAAGTAATTAATAACGAACCTAAATAAATGTGGTAAATAGGTTTCTATTATAGTATAGCTAGGTAAAAACCCCAAAATTGAATGTAAACGTCGAATAAACACATAAATCTAACAACGAAAATATCTCAACTTTTACCTTACATATCTACAACCAATTTCATTGAAATGAAGGAATAATCATTAAATAATACTTAGTACATGTATAATTAAATAAGGAAACATATACAAATGTTGTAGCTATATATGTAATATAGGAGTCCAAAAATAAAAATACTCATCTAAAAATTATAAATAGGGAAATACCGCATATGTACAGGAAAATACTGTAATGCAGTAGGGCTGATCAGTTTCTTTCTTTATTGAATAATTAGATAAATAGGATCAGTAATTATTATTTAAAAAGTATACTTTTTTCTTTTATAGTACTAAGCCAAACATAAAATTTATATAATTCCTTACAAATTTATGTACTCATTAAGACAGTAATACACGGGCAACACACGTACCGTAAAGACTAAGTATTCCTAAAATCAAGAATATGTGTATATTCCAGATTTGTGATTTTGAGTTTATCTGAAGACAATTCTTATGCTTTATATGGAGAAGGTTTAATTTAGTCTTCACAATTTCGTTTTTAATCTTTTTTAAATATTTCACCTATTTCTTTTAGGTTTATTTTTGATATTTCTTTTAGGTTAGAGTTCTTTATGAAGAAGATTTAGACTTTTCACACACTTTTTAATTAAATTTTTTTTATTCAGTTATTTCTTTTATTGGATGGAGTTCTTTATGGAGAAGGTTTAGTCTCTTCAAAGATATTTTAAATTATTTCTAATTCAATGATCTATTTTTAATTGGTTCGAGTTCTTTAATTATGGAGAAGGTTTATTAGCCTCTTCGTAAACTTTTTTAATCATCTGTAATTCAATGATTTTTTATTGGCTAGAGTTAAGTTACTTTCAAGAAAAAGCTATTAATTTAGAAATTTCCTGTTCCACGCATTAATTGAATTTTGTTAATCTAAAAAGTTTGTAAATGGAAAAGAGGGAAGTATAAATTACCTTTGCCTTTTCTTCAGGTAAAAAACTGTTAACTAGAATTTCCTATTGAATAAATGGAGCTAGAAAAATTAAATAAATTATAAATGAAGAAAAAAAGAAAAAGGAAACTAGTACTCCCTCCGTTCCAGTTTATGTGAACTTATTTCCTATTTGGTCTGTTCCAAAAAGAATAATCCCTTTCTAAAAATGGAAACAATTTAGCTTAAACTTCCAATTCTATCCTTAATGAGAAGCTTTTACAACCACAAAAATATTCTAGACCCCTTTTTGACTTGTTTAGGACCACAAATTTCAAAAGTCTTCATTTTTTTTTTAAACTATGTGCCCAGTCAAACAGGTTCACATAAATTGGAAGGGAGAGAGTACTATATTTTCAGTTTCTTCTGTTAAAATCACCTATTAAGTCAATTAAAATGTGAAAAAGTTAGGAATGTTTTTAAGGAAAGAAAGCAACTTGAGACTCAAGTTAACCTTCCCAAGAACTGTTAATTTTAAATTTTCTATTAAATGAATGAAATTAGTTAAAATAAATAACACGAAAATGATAAAAAGAAAAGGTAAGGAGACTATTTATCATATTCTTGTCTTAGAACATCGAGTATTAAGTTAGTTCTTGTTTTCCTTTTTATGAATTGCCCGTAAAGTTGGTTCAAGAGTAAAAAATTATTTAGGAAATATAAAATTCAGGGAAAGAAAGTAACTTGAGTCCCAAGCTCGCGTAACTTTCTCCCAGATATCAACACTTTTTTCCCTCTCAAGTAAAATTGTTGCACGATTTTTTTGTTGGAATTAACCTGATTAGGGTATCTATAAATAGTCTATAAAGCATTCACGTTCATTAGCTTCCAAGCAATTCGTTTAGGGTTTACTTTCATTGTTCTTGTCTTCCAACTTTGAGAGAAACAGTAGTTCTTCTCTTTGGGTTTTGCCGCAATTACTCTTGTGTTAATTCTCTATACACAAGAAAAAGCCATGTCGACAGTACCAATTGCACGCCGGCGTATTATGGGTGAACGTTTTCACCCAACTGACGGAGAGATGATCAACTTTCTGAAAAGATTCCTAAAGGGCGAGACTTTGCCGAGTGAATACGCTTTCCAACATGCAGATATATATGGAGATCGACCACCATGGGAGATATTTGGAGCTGATTCTAATTCTGAAGAGAAAGTTCGCTATTTTTTTACTCGGTTGAAGAAGCAGAAGAGCGAGCATACAAGGGTTCGTCGAACTTGCGCCAACGGGACATGGAAAGCCCAAACAGGTATTGTTCCTATCAAGAATGGTAAGGGAACTGTGGTTGGGTTTAGAAGAAATTTCAAGTTTCATTGTAGTAGTAAAGAACGAGAACATAACAAAATTTGGCTGATGAAGGAGTATTACGTCGGGGATGATTTCTTTAGAGGAAACAATATTCCTAAGGAGGATATTGTTGTGTGCCGAATCAAGAAGAATATAAGAGAGAAAAAAGTGAAGGATGATGCAGTTTCTATGGATGAACAAGAGCTCGCTCAAATAATTGAAGCTATGTTCCATGAACTAGATGAATATAACAGCCCAACGCAATCGGCGACAGTTTGTCAAGGGAACGAGACTCACAATGAGTTCATTGATAATACAATGTTGCATGCAAAATATGCGCCCGATGATTATTTGAGTGGACTGAATTACCAAAATAGCCAATTGTTGATTAATAGTGATGAAGGAAATGAAGTTACCATATTGGGGAACCAAAATAATATGATGGCCATGCTTACAGAGGATGCAATTACAAATTTGACTACCTCGGAACAAGAAGCATATGACCAACTTTTGACGGCTGAGATTGAGCAAGGCCACGGAGCTGATCATCAGACAAATAATAGCGAATTTTGGGAAGCGATGAATGGAATATTGAAAGGTGTTAATATTGATGTTCCTGATGATTGGTTGCATGATCTGTGAAATCACTTCTATATGATTGGTGGCGCAACTTCCAGTAGATAGGAGACATGAAAAAAGTTAGCATTTGCTGTTAGTGAACCCTTCTTTTTCCAACTGAAGAGAAAGTCATGCATGTTGAAATCATTCTCTTTTGTGATGATAATATTTTCTGTTTATTTTTTTCAATTATTCCCAATAGCAAGTTAGAAACGTGCTCTTTGGTTTGTACATTGTTGGTGCATTTCTTATAGGAAAAGCAAAAAACTTACTAAAAGAAATATGACTTGTGATTGTGTCTTCTTTTTATCATAGATTCTTATATATATAAAACACTGCAGTCGTCAATACTAACGATATTTGGGAGGAAGTGGATAACAATCATCATTCTATTGCATCTATCAACTATACAATAGTGGAAAAACTTGATCTTTTTCCTTCTCATTATTCTGTTTTCTTCCCAAGATAATGAAATGAAATAAATAAAACACACAATTCCTTAGAAGTCAGACACTACTAGTCAATATATAATGACTCAGAAGAATCAAGAAACATATGCAGAATTCATCTAATTTACCCTGCAGCCTTGCATATCGCCTTATTTGCCCCATAGTTATTAGTAAAACTTTATCGAGTCTTTAGTACGTTTCCAGAATCATACTTTAACATTCTTCCTTTTCATCAATCCTGCTTTTACTGCTTTCAAGTTTTCCTAAGCTCAGTACCATGGTCAAATATTCAGATATAAAACCATGTAAAGTGCATTATCGATCTAACAAGTTACGCCCCATGAAAAGGAAAAAAAAAACATCAAGAAGGTATCTGATTGACAATTTAACATACAGTCAAACTTCTCTATAACAGCCTCGTTTGTTTCGATATTTTTTGGTTACTATAGTGAAGTATTGTTATAAAGGACCTATATTAAGTAACACAATATAATAATCGGTTCCGAAAAGAACTTGACTTTTATAATGAATGACTATTATATAGGGATGTTATTATAAAGAGGTAGCAGAAAAATATCTCCTTTGGCTTTCTATCTCATATCCTTGAAGCTGCTATGCCAACTTAAACTGTACTCCCACCATCTTCTTCACATATGTCACACTTAGGTAATATCTTCCACCACGCCCTTGTACATATACAATTCAAAATCTTAATCAAACTAGCTAGCAAATTGTTTTGTCAAACTTATGTGTGGTGTTTAATTACTTGCACAAACAATAAGTAATTTAATTCCTTCTCTATGGAAATTGGAGAAGTTCCAATTATTGGTTTAGAGGTAATAGAAAGAAAAAAATTCCATTATTGTCGAAGCAAAAGAATGAATTTAGTTGCCTAATAAACTTACCAAGATATATGGAAAAGGGTTGATATATGGAAATAGGTACAATTTCAGCTCCTATTACCCTTCTTCGTGGCCCTAAATGCTTCACATAATTCACTATAAAGCAAGAATGCCTAAACTCATGGATGCCAAAAGTGTCTTCTTTCCCTTGGTTACCCATTTATTGATATATATATATATCCCTTTGCTTTTAATTAGAGGAAGTACACACTACTATGGTATTATTTGCCCATCGCGGTAATCTTTTTCCTTTTGGATTTATTCTTTTCCAATATCTTTGTGTTTCTATATAGAGGTCGAAACAAAAATTGGTTGTAGTTGGAGGCAAAGTATGCAAAGCCAATCAATACAAAGCCAAAACAAATCATTAATTTTCGTCACAACAATATTATTTTTTTCTTTTTGGATATTGTATTCTTTGCCATACTTTTGTTTAATTTCCGTAAAGAGATCGACACAAAAAATAAATTTTGTGGAAGGAAAAGTAAATAACGTCAAATCACGACAAAGCCAAAAAGTCCAGGACATCAATTTTCATTTAATTGTCAGTATGCAAGGTATGATTATGAATTTATGATATTTCTGAACAAGTTAAAACGTGAAGTCCAAAAGTCACCATTCACAGGGAGAGTTTAAGTTAAATGTCAAATCAATATAGGATCAGCGAGTGATACGACGCTTTTTAATATCCTATTTTATCAACACTTGACTTATTTAGTAGTGAAGTGTCATTAAATTAAGTCGACTTATAGGTTATAGCTAGAAATAAATAAAATTTTATAGTAAATAATACGATTATTAACAAAGTAGACTACTAACTTTATCTTACTATTAAATTACAATTACTGTAAACCTTTTTTTAAAATTAGGAGCACATACAACTAAAATTTACACAATAAGCACGACAACCAAATAGTCTAGAACATCAGTTTTCATACAACTATCAATATGAAAGTACCATTATGATTAGTTCAGAATCGTACGAGCTAAAAGTCTATTGTGAAAATAAAAAAAAGAAATTATTACTCCATATAAGGGATTCCTACCTTCTCCTTTCCGCTGCCTAAATAACTTTGATGTGTCTAAAGTTCACAATTCAAAGGTGAGTGTAGTGTTGCTTTAAAATATCCTTAGATTATTGGATAATCACCAATTTTATCGGATGTCCCCGTAGGGATACAGATACTCACAATTTTTCTTTTTCCTCACAGATACTCACCAATTGACTTTAATAGGAGTGGGCGTTTGTATTGAGACTTTTTTTTTTTTTTTTTGGTAAATAAAGATATTTTATTAAAAACATAGTACTTAGTAGTTATTACAATATGAGATTTATCTAGGTCAGAAAGTGCCTATTCCATCTCTATCAAAAGCTGAAATAGCAAAAATAGGCGGATAATAGTACAACATTAGATTAGCAAAAGAGTCGAGCTGCATCCGTTCTTGGCTAAGATGTCCGCTACTCCATTAGCTTCTCTGAATGCATGCTTCAAAGTTGGCGTACCCTCAGATAATAGGTACCTGCAATCATCAATAACAGAGGCTATCCAGGATTTAAATTTTATGGGTTCAACCTTTAAGATTTTTAATATTTAATCTATTATTTTTTTAAAGTTATGCGTTCATATCTATTATTTGTTGCAATTATAATGAATTATAAATATAAATTTATACTCCGCGACGATAGTACTAGGTTCATTTAAACCCGATACCAAAGGGTTGGATCCACCCCTGGCTATACACACTTTCAGAAAAAGAAACTATTACTCTAATGAGGAATTGTTTGGTAATGCACCTGATTATGTATAAAACTGTATATGATTTTGCTATTTAATCGAGACAAGGGAGTCGCATCGGTGGATGGCCTCGTAATGAATCAGACCCAAACTCGAAGGCGAGGCATCGAGAATAAAGTTCGAAGTGCCTGCCGAAATTGAGAGGTACAGCAACCGAGGCCATATGTGACAGACTTCGAACGAAGCACAGTAACGGAAAAGCGAGATATCCGTAACCGGTCGAGGGTCACGGCGGAATCTCGGAACGGATAAAATCAAGGGCGGTTATTTGTGCCAATCATGTGATTTACTTTTGTAATTAGAGTTATACCTTAATTAGGATTCCTCTACTACATAAAGGGGAGTCCCTATCATTTGTAAACTTACATTCATACAGATCAAGGCAATATAATATTTCTCTCTTTCTCTTGTTTGTCAACTTTTTGTTCTTTAAATTGTCCTTACTTTACTAAGCTCGAGGGCATTGTCCAAGCACTGATTTGTTTTACATTCTTGTCAATTCCCATCACTTATCTTTACGTTAATCAATTAGTATTAGGTAAAATCACGTATCCTTAAAACCACATTATAAGTTTAATTGTTATCTAGTTATTAGGATACAAAATTTTGTGCCCACCGTGGGGCTAAGGATAATAGTGATTGCCTAGTATTAATCCTCATAACACACACTACTTTTACACTTGTTCTCGTAAGTGTCTTTGATTTCAGGAATCAACATGTCAAACTCTTAAGTAGTGCCCACTCACACAGACACCGGCCTTGGTCTTCATGGCGAGAACGACCACATAGTCGCCCCGGGAAACAGAGTACCTCCAATCAATCCCGATGGACCACAGGCCGTAAATCCAATCGATGTCAATTCTCATGTTGTGATTCATGGAAATTTAGGCGTCGACCCTGAAAATAGCGTCAGTAGAGATGCTCGGACGGCCGATCAGAATGCATAGAGCGATTAAGAAGGCGGGATTAGCCTTCGAATGATATTTGAAATGTTACAAAATCAGCAGGCTGCAATAGTGCAACTCCAAATCAGAATCTGGCACCAAGCAGAATCGAACTCGATACATCACAGGAAGTTGTTCATAGGGTCGAACCTGTACAGGAGAAATGTAACGATAATGGATCGGGAACTGACCCCACTGTCATGAAGATGCCTGAGGCGCTCACTAAACGGATAGAATCAGGTGAAAAGAAAATCGAGGCTAATGACAAAAAGGTAGAAACGTACAACTCACGAGTTGATCAAATATCGGGGGCACCCCCGATCCTAAAGGGTTTGGATTCGAAAAAGTTCGTGCAGAAGCCTTTTCCTCAAAGTGCGGCTCCGAAACCCATTCCTAAGAAGTTCGGTATGCCGAACATCCCCAAGTACAACAGCACCACCGATCCTAATGAACACATCACTTCGTACACATGTGAAATAAAGGGAAATGACTTAGAAGATGATGAGATTGAATCCGTTCTTTTGAAAAAATTTGGAGAAACTTTATCGATGGGGGCAATGATATGGTACCACAATTTGCCACCCAATTCTATCGATTCTTTCGCCATGCTCGCCGATTCGTTCGTAAAGGCACACACTGGAGCAATAAAGGTCGCGACCAGGAAGTCGGATCTCTTCAAAGTGAGACAAAAGGACAATGAAATGCTAAGGAAATTCGTATCTCGATTTCAGATTGAACGCATGGACCTACCCCCGGTTATCGATGATTGGGCTGTCCAAGTCGTTACTCAGGGTGTGAACGAGGGAAGTTCGGTAGCATCACATCAATTAAAGCAGAATTTGATTGAATATCCAGCGCTAACCTGGGTTGATGTGCATAATCGATACCAGTCAAAGATCAGAGTCGAGGATGATCAGTTGGGAGCCCCGTCCCATTCCGTTTACCCAAATAGATCCGAAAGCAAGATTCAAAGGGACATCGACAGAGAGCCCTGATCGGCTCCAACCCTACACCACTATAATGGCAAGGAGTGATCGATGCAGCTTTTACCCGAAAGGTCGGGATCGATATCCACATGGAGCTAATATTGGTTGGGAATTGGGTTTCTATCCAATCTAGCTACACGTGTTACTTTTAATTGCACTTCTAACCATGCTAGGTTTTGTTTCTATTCTACTTTTAATGCTACTGATTGCTGAAAATAATCTAAATACAATGTTTTTGTAGGAGTTTTCTCAATTGATAAAAAGCACTAGGGAAGTTACTCACACCTAGGCGAGTATCTAATGGGGTCTAGAATTTAGGACAAGCTTGTTATATTTGGGGTCATGATATAACCTTTACACATAATTACTCACTCTATACCTCTCGGTAGTTTGAGTTAATTTGCCCTAATTGGCTTTCTCAAGCCCAATTGGGTGTTCAAACAATGCAAGCAAAATTGGCTCAAGTCGGGTATTACTATCTCTAGGTTTAACCCTTTAATTGGGGCTATCAATCTCTTGAATGCACCCCAATTCCTTGTTAGCCTGAATTTCCTAGACTTAGTCCCTCTTTCTCAAGAAGAGTCTAAGTCATAAAGGCATGAATCAGTATTTGCAACCACCAATTCTACAATTAAAGCATGAATCAAGCTAAATATCACTAACCCATAAACAATTAAGCCCTAAAATTGAAGACCCATTAAATACCCACACTAGGGTTGGGTCACAACCCCAGCTAATGGGTTTAGCTACTCATAATCAAGGTAGAATAAAAAATGGAGATAAAATATAAGCCAAAAAGTTGATTACAAGAATAAAATCTAAGAATAATAGCTAAAGCAGCTCTAAAATTACTCTAAGTGGTAAAATACGGCTGTTCACGAGCTCCTCAGACAAAAGATAACCTAAAAATGTGAAAAAGATCTATTTATACACAACTGAAATTACTGGACAAATATACCCCTACGGAGGTTCCGCTGTGAGCGGAATACTAAGCGCCTCAGCATATAGCCTTTTGCGGCCACGCAAAACAAGCGCGGACCGCGTTTCTTCACTTTTGTGTTTGGTTTGGACTTGATTTCGCGGGCAGCGTAAAAGTTACCGCCCCCGCGTTGGTATCAACCGCGGTTGCGTAAATTGGACGCGGACCGCACTCCTCAGTCAGGCTTAACTTGCAGGGTCTCTGAACTTTGATCGACGCTCTCAGCGGAAATAGCACCGCGGCCACGTCAGGTATTCCGCGGCCGTACTTTTTTATCGCGGTCAGCGGTCTCTGTTTCACCCAAAACATCCTCTCTGAATCTCACTTCCGCGGACCATGTAATTGTGGCCGCTTCAGCGGTGGACCTTACGCAACCACTCTTTTCCATCGCGGTCAGCGCTTCAGTCTCAGTTTTTGAACTTGTGCAAATTTACCTCCTTCATGAGTTGATTATGGGTTTCTTGCCTCATTTTGACCAAACCCTGCAGACAAGCACATTAAGTCAGTTTTAGGGAATACTTTTACACATTTTTAATCCAAACCTAAGCAAAAAAGAGCATAAGGTAGGCTAAAATCCATAGTTATCAACTCCCCCAAACTTAAACATTTGCTTGTCCTCAAGCAAACAAAGTAATTCCCACCTCCACAAGATAAAAGAAAGGAAAATTTCAGTTGTTATAAAGTGACTTCATCAAGCATCAATTGGGACTAACAATTACCCTCAACACAAATGTATTATCGACAACACACAACCTTTTTAGCACTATGGCTCTAGAGCGACACAAGAGCATCAAGAGTTGACTTAACTCATCAAGGAAGCTCGCTCTACTACGTAGGTCATTGTGGAACCCAAACTCTTTCTCCTCTACTCTCCATAAGCAATTCTCACTTTAGATTATAGCACTCAGAACAAGGATTGTGGAAAAGTACACTCATCTCTCTCAAATGAAGGTCACAAGTCCGGCTCTAAGTACCATTAGCTTGCCCCTTATGTGAATCACCACTAATATAAGCTCACTCAACTCGAAATCATATAGGGCTTTTGTGGGAATGTAATGAAGGCTTTTGGTTAAAGGTAGGATATATCGGTCTACGAAGTTTTCATCTTTCCTTAAGCACTTTATTTTCTCATTTCGGCTCACACTTTCTTGACTCTTTGAGTCATTTTCTTCTTCCTTAGGGGACTAGAGAGACACACATGTCACTCTTTTTTGTTCATGACAATCATTTTTCTCATTCCTAATCATTCCAAGCCTTTCATCATTGCTTTCATTGAATCCCTTCATTTTTCTATATTTTTCACTTTCTTTTTGAATTTTTTGCTTTTCTTTCTTTTTCTTTTTGTATTCATCAATTTGTACCTTTTATCACTTTTGCATTCCTCGTCTCTCCCCCAAACTTATTCTTTTGCCAATTGTGCCAAGGAAAGATCGGGTGCCAAGAAAAGGTCATTTTAGAACGGATAAAGGCTTGTATCATGGTTATTTTAAGAACACGGGCTTCGGCTCAACGGGGTTGACTAGGGATATCATATTTGGTGGAAATGGATGCTTTCAAGATTCAACTTGGATCAAGGAGATTCTATAATCATTTCTCAAGTCGAGCTACACTTAGAGTTTCGCCTAGATAAACATTCCGGGCAAGTTCTAGACATATTGGCACGGGACTTAGACTTGCGAATCAATACCTCACCTTACATGCTGTTAGATTGCTAAAGAGAACAGAGTTGAGGGCCCACAACAACCCTAGCTAAGATTGAGCAACACAAATGGCCCCGAGAAGCCACTCGATGATTGTTTAGTCAACACAAGAGTCTAAAGGTCACAACTAGCACCATTCTTTGCAAGTCAACTTGTTTCTAACCATAAGGTCAAAGGTAAATGTGCTAGGCCCAAGTGAAGCTTTGCCTGAGACACTTTTATTCATTAATACTATTTACACAAAAACATAAAGAAAAACAGACTCAAACCCTTAAGAAGGTTGTCACGCCATCCATCATCGGGAAGAGCCACCTGGTTCACACAAATTACACCTTTGGAAAGAACCGTGGCATTAAGAAAATCAAAGGCTTATTGATCACGAAAACTTGTAAAAGTAAGAAGCTACAAATTGAAGAAAAAAAAAGAAACTACTAAATGAAATACGAAGCTACACTATTCAGGAAAATTTCAAAAAAATTTATAAAATAAACTACGGAAAGTAAACTAAATATGTACAATAGGGGATTGAGACGAATATACATAAAAGGGGAATGAATATATACATGGAAAGCTAACTTTATATACATACCAAAAGTAAAAAGTACAAGAATAACGGAAAATAGTATCAAGGTTATTACAAACCAAATATCCAAAACATCATCAAAATATGGCCACCCCCCCCCCCCAAATAAAAAGTAGCATTGTCCTCAATGCTATCGGCAAAATAGAGCAGGGGAAGGGTAGAGAGTAAAGAAAACTCCGTATGATACCTCTGTCTGCATGGGTCACTGGCTGGGTCCTGTGGCTGGCCTGAGTCACCTCTCTCGTGGTCCTCCAACTCAATCTCCAAACCCTCAGTCTGGGGAATCACTCCCCTTCTCACCCGTTCTCTGTCAGCCTCCTGCTCTGGTGCCTGTGCTGCTGGAACTTGCTCCTCCTAGAGTAAGTCCAGTGGGATGTCTCTAGCTGATGCAATCTTCTCAACCTCCTTCCTCAGCAGCTTTACTGACTCCTTTGAGGCCCGGGTCTTTTTCATCTTCTTCGTTTGTTTGCCCAGGTCCTTGATTGCTTTTTCTTGTGCATCCAGAGTATCCATGATAAGCTTCTGGTTGTCCAGGAGCTTCTTCTGGTTTTCTAGAAGCTCCTTTAGCGATTCCTCTACTGAAGCACGCACCTGAGGCTGTGCCGGAGCTGACTGAGCTGCCACTGTGCTAGATAGGATAAACAGCTTTAATGTAGCTGCCTGCATCCAGTTGTTGATGCTGGATAGAGTCTGATGAACCCGCAGTACAGTCAGAGGGTATGCTATTGAAGAATTCACTGAAGTAGGAATAGAAGCAGATGGTCCGGAGGAAGGATGTAGCATGGCAGTGGAAGGCTGGGAACCAGTGGCCACCACCCCTGGCTCTTCAGATTGGCCAGTGGAAGTGGTAGATTTGCCCTTGGACTTGGGGTTGTCCGGGCCCTGCAGGCTGTATCTGGAAAATGGCCTCTTTGGTTTCACTTTGGTGTCAAAGTCCCTTCCTTCTACTTCCTGATCCTCTAGGTACATGGTGAGGAAGTTTGGGAAGGGATATGAATTCTCATCTTTGCCAACCGCTCTATTAATCACCTTGGCCATAATGTTCCCGATGTTGATCGGGTACCCCGCCATGATAGCCCCCACGATAATAGCCCGGGAGACTGACATATCACTGTCATGTGTAGTAGGGTCTAACCGGCTGCACACAAAAGTAGACCACCCCTTTGTTTCAAAGCTCAAAGTGTTCTTGTAGATCGGAACCCCAGGTGTCAGCCAAGATGGAGTACTCCCAGGAATAGCAATTAATGATGCAAGCCAAGGGCGGGCTAAATCATCCATAGCTACCTTCTCTAGATACAGAGACTCATCCTCGTCAATGAACCCAGCATAGTCATTTAAAGTCTTGCCATCAAACATAACCTTCTTGTTGTGGACTTTGGTCAAATACGTGCCCTTTTTTATATGGGCGACATTTGCATAGAATTCCTTGACCAATTGTTCATTGGCATCCGGTAAGTTGCTGGTGAAGAACATCCATCCCACTCTCTCATCGAACTGCCTCTTGACATTAGGGTTGTGGGGAAGCAGATCTCGCTCAATGAACACCCTCTCAAGTGTAAGTGACCTTTGAGGCCACCACTCCCAAAACTTATGGTAAGCTTTCTCACTCATAAAATGTTGTTTCCACATCACAGGGTTCCTTGATCTCAAGAACCCCCCTGTCTGGGTGTCACCACCCCTCCCATCGTCCGGGATCTCAGCATCAACATCAGTAGGATCGGCTGGTGAGGCCAAAGGTGTAGCAGGTGGGGAACCCGATGCTGAAGCCTCACTACTGTCCTCTGAGCCATCAGACGACTCAGCAGAAGAAGAGGGTGTGGGCTCATCCCACAACTAGAATTTCTCTGGAAAGTCTGCGGGAACATGGGTTGGCACCGAGTCTTCTTCCGAAACTTCCCAGGAAGGGACATACTCACTACCTTCAGAATGGGATGCGGCTTTGTCCGCAGCTTTGATGGTTCTCCGCAGCTTCCGTATAGATTTCTGGACCGCTAGTGGTAAATTGGTCCTTCCTTGTTCTCCTTTTCCCCTACCTCGGGAGAATTCACCCCTCCCTTTTTGTTTATCACCTACGCCTCTAGATCGGAGCATTGTCTGCATACACAATCAGTGAAAACTCATTAGTATTGTTGTTAAAAGAATCATCTAAGAAAAACAGATGACTGGGGTTCAGACTACCCAGTTTCTGAAACTTAACCACCGCTGACAGCGGAGTTTTGGGCGCAGTCGCGAAAGCTGCACCGTTGTCCGCGGAAAAACAAATGCGGCCGCAGGCCCAACTTAGCACTTCTCTGAACTTAAAATTCGCGGTCCGCGAAAAAAGAAGCGCAGCTGCGTAAAGCAGGCCGCTGACTGCGGAAATTCCATCGCTGACCGCGGAAATGCAAAACCTTTTTAACCTAACACAGCAAATAAGCGTTGACCGCGGAATTAATATCGCGGCCGCATTCAAAAATAATGGGCACTCTAGGGTTTTCACTTGCATACAAATTTGGCAATTAGGTGGTAAAATGAACAACCCTATCCCCTATTAGGCATTCATAACAAGTACCCACATGAATTTTTAACATATATGCCTATATTATGAGGATTAAGCAAACCCTAATTAAAAAGAAGAAGTTAAAACTAAGAGAAAAGAAAAGCAAAATATATAAAATCAATACAATGAATTGAGCATACCAGTTGTGAGATGTGTAGAAGAAAACTAACTCTTGAATAAGTGCAATTGAAAGACCAACAATAAGATGATGAATAGTGATATAGGTACAGTGCAAGTCTAGGGTTCGAAAAGGGTAAAAAGGCTAATGACCTTCTATTTATACTAAAAATACAGGGACCCACAGACCTACCTGGCGCGGTTACGGAATTCCACCGCGGTCCACGACTGTTACCAAGAAAGAACCGCTGAGAGCGGAAAATCAAGCGCGGCTGCGAAAGAGAAACGCGGACCGCGGAATTTCCATCGCGGACGCGAATACAACTTCAGAGAGTTGCTATTCTGGACTTTTCAAGTCTGCGTCCGCGGTCCATTTACGCCCCCGCGAAAAGCTTTCGCTGACCATGAAATTTGGAGCGCGGTCAGCGTAATTCTCACACTTTAAGGCAAAAAATCTTCCAACAACAGTCCTACACTGCACAACAATTCCCACACAAACTTCACAACCAGTTAGTCCAAAAGAAAGCCTAAACTAAGAAGAAAATCAAAAAGAAAGAAGAACACATGGGTTGCCTCCCAAGAAGCGCCTGATTTAACATCGCAGCACAATGCAGGTTACCATCAATCACTTGAAATGGATCATTGCCACCACGTGGCTATCATCAAATTTTCCCAGATAGTGTTTGACTCGGTGCCCATTAACTCTGAAAACTTCACCATTTTTATTCTTCAAATCAAGAGCACCAAATGGAGTTACATGTACCACTTCAAAAGGGCCACTCCATTTTGACTTGAGCTTTCCCGGAAATAGTCCTAACCGAGAGTTGAATAAAAGAACCAAGTCACCTTCTTTGAATTCCTTGCTCCGGGCATACTTGTTATGTAAGTACTTCATCTTGTCCTTATACAAGGACGAGCTTGAATAGGCATGAAACCGGAACTCATCTAGTTCATTATGTTGCTCTACCCGGAGATTTGCTGCAACATCCCACTCAAGATTTAACTTCTTCAGCGCCCACATGACCTTATGTTCTAAATCAACCAAAAGATGGCATGCTTTCCCAAATACCAACCGGTACGGAGACATACCAATTGGAGTCTTGTAAGCAGTCCTGTAAGCCCACAAAGCGTCATCCAGTTTCCTTGACCAATCAGTCCTATTTGCATTGACAGTTTTTGACAATATGCTTTTTATCCCCTGTTGGAGAGCTCAACTTGGCCACTAGACTGGGCGTGATAAGGGGCTGACACTTTATGATTGACACCATACCTGGAAAGCAAAGTATCGAAGTCCTTGTTGCAAAAATGAGAACCCCTATCACTGAGGATCGCCCTAGGAGTGCCAAACCTTGTAAAAATATTTTTCTTCAAGAAAGCCACTACACTCTGTGCCTCATTGTTAGGAAAAGATACAACTTCAACCCACTTGGAAACATAATCAACAGCAACCACAATGTATATGTTACCACATGAACATACAAAAACTCCCATGAAGTCAATGCCCCACACGTCAAAAATGTCAATCTGAAGAATAGTGGTGAGAGGCATTTCATCCTTCTTGGAAATTCCACCAGCTCTCTAACACTCATCACAAGCTCACTTGCATCTTTATACAATGTAGGCCAATAAAAACCACAGGTGAGCACTTTTGAAGCAATTCTCGCCCCACCATGATGACCACCGTAGGGCGAGGAATGGCAAGCATCAAGAAAACTCATTTGCTCCTCTTCCGGAACACATCTCCGGATCACAACATCATTACAAATCTTGAAAAGATAAGGCTTGTCCCAGTAGTAATCCAAGCTATCCCGTTTAAGCTTTTACCTTTGGTTAGAAGAGAGCTCACACGGAACAATGCCGGTCACAAGAAAGTTGGCAACATCGGCGAACCAAGGCATGCTATTCAAAGATACGGAGAGGAAATGTTCATCCGGGAATAAATCATTAATTTCGAGGCCATCATGGGGCCTCCCCTCCTCCTCCAAGCGGGACAAGTGGTCCGCCACTTGGTTTTCACACCCTTTTCTATCAACAATTTCAAGGTCAAACTCTTGAAGCAATAGAACCCATCTCATCAACCGAGCCTTAGAATCCTTCTTTGTCATCAAGTAACGGAGTGTCGCATGATCAGTATGAACAATCATATTGGCACCCATGAGATAAGGCCTAAACTTTTCCATGGCAAACACTATGGCTAGCAACTCTTTTTCCGTCACCGTATAATTAACCTGGACATCATTCATAGTTTTGCTTGCATAATACACCGGGTGAAACATCTTGTTCACCCTTTGCCCCAAGACTGCTCCTACCGCAACATCACTTGCGTCGCACATAAGCTCAAAGGGTAAGCTCCAATTGGGTGCGGTAATAATGAGAGTGGTTGTCTGTTTGTACTTGAGAAGTTCAAAGGCTTGCATGCACTCTTCATTAAACACAAACCTTGCATCCTTTTCCAAAAATTTGCACAAGGAATTCACCACTTTGGAGAAGTCCTTGATGAACCTTCGGTAGAACCCCGCATGCCCAATAAAACTCCTAACCCCTTTGATGGAAGTAGGAGGAGGGAGTTTTGAAATCACTTCAATCTTCACTTTGTCCACTTCGATACCATTCTTTGAGATATTATGGACGAGGACAATGCCCTCCTCGACCATAAAGTGGCACTTTTCCCAACTAAGCACTAGATTTGTCTCTTCACATCGGGCCAACACTTTGTCAAGATTTCCTAAGCATTCTTCAAAGGAGTCACCCACAACACTAAAATCATCCACGAAAACTTCCAAGAAGTCCTCCACCATGTCTGTAGAGATATCCATCATACACCGCTCGAAGGTAGCCGGTGCATTACACAAACCAAATGGCATCTGTGAGAATGCAAAGGTCCCATACGGGCATGTGAAGGTGGTTTTCTCTTGGTCCTCTGGAGCAATCAAAATCTGGTTGTAACCTGAGTACCCATCCAAAAAGCAGTAGTAGGCACGCCCGGCAAGTCTATCCAATATTTGGTCAAGAAAGGGCAATGGAAAATGATCTTTGCGGGTCACTTTATTCGGCTTCCAGTAGTCCATGCATACCCTCCATCCGGTGATAGTCCTAGTGGGGATCAACTCATTTTGCTCATTTGTGACCATAGTCATACCACCCTTCTTTGGCACACATTGTACCGGCGAAGTCCATGAACTATCCGAGATGGGGTACACAACCCCTGCATCTAGTCACTTGATAACTTCCTTCTTGACAACCTCTTGCATAGCCTCATTCAACCTCCTTTGATGTTCCACGGAGGGTTTGGCATCATCCTCAAGTATAATCTTGTGCATGCAAAAGGCGGGGCTTATCCCCCGAATATCAGCTAGAGTCCATCCAATTGCCTTCTTCCTTCTTTGGAGCACCTCAAGGGTGGCATCTACCTGCACGTTAGTTAAGCACGAAGAAAGATAACAGGTAAAGTTAAACAAGGGCCCAAGAATTCATACTCGAGGTGTGAAGGTAAAGGCTTCAACTCCAATATGGGAAGTTCCTCGATTGAGGGCTTTGTTGGTGGAGCCTTTCGGTTCTCCAGATCCAAGGAAAGTTTCCGGGGTTCATATGTGTAAGAACCCATTCCTCGTAAGGCATTGACATACTCTACCAAGCCTTCATCCTCAGTCGCATCATGGTTCAACAATACAGCTTCCAAAGGGCCCTCCATATTGATCATGGCACTCATGTCATCAACTATCACCTCCGTCACCAGATCCACAAAAGAGCAAACTTCAGTGCTATTCGGCTGCCTCATTGATTTGTATACGTGGAAGACAACCTTTTCGTTACCCACCCGGAAGGTGAGCTCCCCTGCTTTCACATCAACCAATACCTTCCTTGTTGCTAGGAAAGGCCTTCCCAAGATTATAGGTACCTCATAATCGACTTTGCAGTCGAGAATCACAAAATCTGCAGGCAAAATAAACTTGTCAACCCGAACAAGAACATCATCAATAATACCAAGTGGCCTCTTCATTGTTCGATCCGCCATCTGCAATCTCATTGAAGTAGCTCTCGGTTGACCAATACCCAAAGTTTTGAATATAGAGTAAGGCATCAAATTTATACTTGCTTCCAAATCACACAAGGCCTTTGCAAAATATGCACTCCCAATGCTACATGGAATGGTAAATGCTCCGGGATCTTCAAGCTTTGGAGCCATTGAGTGCACAATTGCACTCACTTGATGAGTCATTTTGATGGTCTCACAATCCATAGATCTCTTTTTAGTCACCAAGTCTTTCATAAACTTGGCATATCCCGGCATTTGCTCAAGAGCTTCCACCAAGGGCACATTGATCGACAAACTTTTCATCATCTTAATAAACTTCTTGAATTGGTTTTCATTCTTTTGCTTCGCAAGTCTTTGAGGGTAAGGTAGAGGAGGTCTTGGCAAAGGAGCCTTAGCCTTGGGCACTACCATTTTCGGTATGTCTATCACGTGTTCCCTAGACGATTTCACATCATTTTTAGTCTCCTCCGCATTGTCATGAATATCAATTCTCACTTCACCAGTCAAATTCTCTTCACTCACTTGCTCATCAACTATTGGATCATCATCATTTTGCACTTCAACCCCATCACTCACAACTTCCTTTTGCTTGGAGGTACTTACTTCCCATCTCATTGTTTGACGAGCTAGGACCTTGAGATAGAAATGGAGGTGGGTTGTTTGGTTGTTGAGACATCGGAGGCCTTTGAAAGCCCAGCCCCCAATTCCCTTGATTACCGTTATTCCAACCCCCTTGGTTGTTGTTTCCTCCCCAATTGCCCTGGTTGCCCCAGTTCTGATTGTTGTTCCCCCAGTTGTTTTGGTTGTTGTTGTTACTACTGTTCCACTTCCCTTGTTGGTTTTGATTCCCCCAATTTCCTTGAGATCTCCATTGTTGTTGTTGATTCGGAGCATTGCCCCGTTGTCCTTGGTAGTTGTTCACATACTGAACTTCTTCACTTTGATCATCATACCCATCATCTTGGTTGAAACCACTACTACCCTGCTCATATTGATCGGGATTTCCTTGACATTTTTGACCTCTTTGTCGCCTCTTGTTGACCATCATATTTACCCCTTCTATGGCGTTCACTTGTCTTGGCGCTTAAACTTGCTGCAATTGAGCTTTGGCCAATTGGTTCATTGTTGTAGTTAACTCTGCTATTGCTTGGCCGTAGTCATGGAGGTCTTTGTGCAGGTGAATGACATTCGGATCACCTTGTGGCACATTAGCTCGACTTTGCCACGCCGAGGAAGTATCTGCCATCTCATCAAGTATATCACACACCTCAGCATAAGGTATGTTCATAAAGTTTCCCCCTGCTAGCTGGTTCACTACACACTGATTGGTAGTGTTAATGCCACGGTAGAATGTTTGCTGGATCATTGCTTCGGTCATTTCATTATTCGAACATTCTTTCACCATCGTTCGATACCTTTCCCAGATCTCATGAAGTGGTTCATTTGGTTCCTGTTTGAAGACCATGATCTTATCTCTCAATGTCGCCATATGCCCCGGCGAGAAAAACTTGGCTATAAACTTGTCGGCCAACTCATCCAACGTGGTGATAGAATGGTTGGAAAGTCTTTCAAGCCAGTCCAAAGATTTCCCTCTAAGTGAAAAAGGGAACAATCTCAGTCTCAATGCATCCTCCGACACATTTGTCTGTTTGCTTCCCCAGTAGGTATCCACAAAACCCTTTAGATGTTTATATGCATTCTGAGTAGGAGCGCCTGTGAAGTACCATCTTTGCTCCAATAAGGTCAACATAACATTTGTAATCTGAAATTGCCCGCCCGGATCCGGGGTGGTACAATTGCACTTGCGTAACCTTCATTTGGAAGCACCCGAGGAGCTACTCGCGGAGGAACTGGGGGAGGGTCTTGAATGTTCTCATTGGCCAGACGGCCTCTTCTTTGAGCTTGAGGTACTAGAGGCACCTCATCTTCAACATTATCATCTACCTCCTCCTCGGGGAGAACATTTCCGATAGGATCATTATTTGCCATGTTGTACCTGAATCAACTAACTCACACAAGTTAGTAAAATAGAAGCAAAGAAAAATAAGACACACAACTAGTCAGATAGATAGCCAAAACTGTATACGGTCAAAATCGAGCCTACCCGATTTTGCTATTTGATCGAGACAAGGGAGTCGCATCGGTGGGTGGCCTCGTAATGAATTAGACCCGAGCTCGAAGACAAGGCATCGAGTCTAAAGTTCGAAGTGCCTGCTGAAACCGAGAGGTACAGCAACCGAGGCCATATGTGACAGACATCGAACTAAGCACAGTAACAAAAAAGCGAGATATCCGTAACCGGTCAAGGATCACGACAGAAATCTCGGAACGGATAAAATCAAGGGCGTTTATTTGTGCCAATCATGGGATTTACTTTTGTAATTAGAGTTATACCATAATTAGCATTCCTCTACTATATAAAGGGGAGTCCCCATCATTTGTAAACTTACATTCATACAGATCAAGGCAATATAATATTTCTCTCTTTCTCTTGTTTTTCAACTTGTTGTTCTTTAAATTATCCTTACTTTACTGAGCTCGAGGGTTCATCAGCTCGAGGGCATTGTCCAAGCACTGGTTTGTTTTACATTCTTGTCAATTCCCATCACTTATCTTTACGTTAATCAATTAGTATTAGGTGAAATCACGTATCCTTAAAACCACATTATAAGTTTAATTGTTATCTAGTTTTTAGGGTAAACACTTTGGCGCCCACCGTGGGGCTAAGGATAATAGTGATTGCCTAGTATTAATCACAATAACACACACTGCTTTTACATTTGTTCTCGTAAATGACTTTGATTTCAGGAATCAACATGTCCAACTCTCAAGTAGTGCCCACTCATACAGACACCGACCTTGGTCTTCATGGAGAGAACGAGCACATAGTCGCCCCGGGAAACGGAGTACCTCCAATCAATCTCGATGGACCACAGGCCCTAAATCCAATCAATGTCAATTCTCGTGTTGCGATTCATGCAAATTTATGCGCCGACCCTAAAAATAGCATCCATAGAGACGCTCGGGCGGCCGATTAGAATGCATAGAGTGGTTAAGAAGGCGGGATTAGCCTTCTAATGATATTTGAAATGTAACAAACTCAGAGGGCTGGGATAGCACAACTCCAAATCAGACCAAGCAGAATCGAACTCGATACATCACAGGAAGTTGTTCATAGGGTCGAACCTGTACAGGAGAAATTTAACGATAATGGATCGGGAACTGACCTCGCCGTCATGAAGATGCCCGAGGAGCTCACTAAATGGATAGAATCAGGTCAAAAGAAAACGAGGCTAATGACAAAAAAGGTAGAAGCGTACAACTCACGAGTTGATCAAATACCGCGGGCACCCCCGATCCTAAAGGGTTTGGATTCGAAGAAGTTCGTGCAGAAGCCTTTTCCTCAAAGTGCGGCTCCGAAACCCATTCCTAAGAAGTTCCGTATGCTGGACATCCCCAAGTACAATGGGAACACCGATCCTAATGTACACATCACTTCGTACACATGCGAAATAAAGAAAATGACTTAGAAGATGATGAGATTGAATCCGTTCTGTTGACAAATTTTGGAGAAACTTTATCGAAGGGGGCAATGATATGGTACCACAATTTGCCGCCCAATTCCATCGATTCTTTCGCCATGCTCGTCGATTCGTTCGTAAAGGCACACACTGGAGCAATAAAGGTCGCGACCAGGAAGTCGGACCTCTTCAAAGTGAGACAAAAGGAAAATGAAATGCTAAGGGAATTTGTATCTCGATTTCAGATGGAATGCATGGACCT
Organism: Nicotiana attenuata; assembly: GCF_001879085.1. Lineage (NCBI taxonomy): Eukaryota > Viridiplantae > Streptophyta > Magnoliopsida > Solanales > Solanaceae > Nicotiana > Nicotiana attenuata. The sequence continues at coordinate 463,465 of NW_017670670.1, forward strand.
ACCACCGATTACCGATGATTGGGATGTCCAAGTCCTTTCTCAGGGTGTGAACGAGCGAAGTTCGATAGCATCACGTCAACTAAAGTAGAATTTGATTGAATATCTAGCGCTGACCTGGGTCGATGTGCATAATCGATACCAGTCAAAGATCAGAGTCGAGGATGATCAGTTGGGAGCCCCGTCCGATTCCGTTTACCCAAATAGATCTGAAAGCCAAATTCAAAGGGACATCGAGAGAGAGCCCTGATCGGCTCCAACCCTACACCACTATATAATGGCAAGGAGTGGTCGATGCAGCTTTTACCCGAAAGGTCGGGATCTATATCCACAAAGAGCTAATATTGGTTGGGGGTTGGGTTTCTATCCAATCTAGCTATGCGTGTTACTTTTAATTTCACTTCTAACCATGCTTGGTTTTGTTTCTATTCTACTTTTAATGCTACTGATTGCCAAAAATAATCTAAGTACAATGTTTTTGTAGGAGTTTTCTCAATTGATAAAAAGCATTAGGGAAGTGACTTACACCTAGAGGAGTATCTAATGAAGTCTAGAATTTAGGTTACTCACTCTATACCTCTCGGTAGTTTGAGTGACTTTGCCCTAATTGGCTTTCTCAAGTCCAATTGGGTGTTCAAACAACGCAAGCAACATTCGCTCAAGTCAGGTATTACAATCTCTAGGTTTAACCCTTTAATTGGGGCTATCAATCTCTTGAATGCAGCCCCATTCCTTGTTAGCCTGAATTTCCTAGACTTAGTCCCTCTTTCTCAAGAAGAGTCTAAGTCATAAAGGCATGAATCATTGTTTGCAACCACCAATTCTATAATTAAAGCATGAATCAAGCTAAATATCACTAACCCATAAACAATTAAGCCCTAAAATTGAAGACCCATTAAATGCCCACACTAGGGTTGGGTCACAACCCTAGCTAATGGATTTAGCTACTCATAATCAAGGTAGAAATCAAAGAGGGAGATCAAATATAAGCCATAAAAATTGATTACAAGAATAAAATCTAAGCATAATAGCTAAAGCTGCTCTAAAATTACTCTAAGTGGTAAAATACGGTTGTTCACGAGCTCCTCAAACAAAAGATAACCTAAAAATGTGAAAAAGATATATTTATACACAGCTGAAATTCCTGGACAAAAATATCCCTACGGAGGTTCCGCTGTGAGCGAAATACTGAGCGCCTCAGCGTATTCGCGGCCGAGCAAAATAAGCGCGGACCGCGTTTCTTCACTATTGTGCTTGGTTTGGACTTGATTTCGCGGGCAGCATAAAAGTTACCGCCCCCCCGTTGGCGTCAACCACGGCCGCGTAAATTGGACGCGGACCGCGCTCCTCAATCAGGCTCAACTTGCAGGGTCTCTGAACTTTGATCAACGCTCTCAGCAGAAATAGCACCGTGGTTGCGTCAGTTATTCTGCGGCCGCACTTTTTTATCGCAGTCAGCGGTCTCTGTTGCACCCAAAACATCCTCTCTGAATGTCACTTTCGTGGACCACGTAATTGTGGCCGCTTCAGCGGTGGACCTTACGCGGCCGCTCTTTTCCATCGCGGTCAGCGCTTCAGTCTCAGTTTTGAACTTGTGCAAATTAACTCCTTCATGAGTTGATTATGGCTTTCTTGCCTCATTTTGACTAAACCCTGTGGACAAGCACATTAAGTCAGTTTTCGGGAATACTTTAAAATATTTTTGATCCAAAACCTAAGAAAAGAGAGCATAAGATAGGTTAAAATCCATAGTTATCAAGCCCCGATCGAACAGAGATCGGCACTAACTATATAGCGCAGATCGTAGAAACAACGAACCAGGACGCAATCCTGTTCGAAATGATCGAAGGAATGATCAAGGTTAAAATCCCCAAGGGCTCATGAGTAAGAGTGGCTTCGATAAACATGTCAAGCCTAAAGAAGCGCCACAGTTATCGAAGTATAACTTCAGCGTCGATGCTTCAAGTGTTGTGTCAGCCATTGGACGAATCAAGGATACTAGGTGGTCCAAACCCCTACAGACCGATCCAGCTTAAAGGAATCCTAATCAAATGTGCAAGTACCATGGAACCCATGGTCACAAAACCGATGACTGCAGATAGTTAAGGGATGAGGTAGCTCGTTTATTCAACAAGGGTCACCTTCGAGAGTTCTTGAGTGTTGAGCTAAAAATCACTTCAAAGACAGGGACGCAAACAGGAAAAACGAACAGAAAGAACCAACACGTGATTCATATGATCTTTGGTGGGGTCGATGTTCCTCAAGGCCCGATATTCAAATGCACCAAAGTGACAATCACAAGGGAGAAACGTACTCGGGATTCTTACCAGAGGATACCTTATCTTTCAACTATGAGGATGCAGAAGGAATCGAACAGCCTCACAATGACGCACTGGTAATATCTATCATTATGAATAAAATTCAAGTTAAACGTGTGTTGGTTGATCCAGGTAGCTCGGCAAACATTATTCGATTGAGGGTCGTAGAGCAGCTCGGCCTTCAGGATCAAATCGTGCCTGCAGCTTTCTCAACGGTTTCAACATGGCAAGTGAGACCACAAAAGAGGAAATCATGTTGCTAGTAAATGTGGCCGGAACTATCTAGGAAATGAAGTTTCATGTAATCGAAGGTTATATGAGATACAACGCGCTGCTCGAGAGACCTTGGATCCATAATATGAGGGTGGTACCTTCAATGCTTCATCACTTGAAATCCCTACACCGGAAGGAATCAAACGGTGTACGGCAAACAACCAGCAGCCAAAGAGATGTTTTCAATTGATGAGGTAATACCAGTATCGACTCTAACATCAACAAAGGGACCATGATCGAAGGAAAAATAGGAAGTCAAATAGCAACCACAGTCGCCGGCCTCGACCAGGTCGTAAAAGCAGGAAACCATCGAGGATGATAATTATATGATACCTCGAACCTTTGTAATCCCCGATGATTCCGACACCACGAAGTCAAACGTAGGCTACTCCGGGTACAACCAAATAGGGTCCATTCGGGAAGTAAAATGTAGGTAACCAAACTTCTCAAAATAGGATCCATTCGGGAAGTAAAAAATCTCGAATGGCTAGCAAACGTAATCGTAGTACCTAAGAAAGGGAATAAACTCACAATGTGTGTAGACTATAAAGACTTAAACAAAGCATTACCTAAAGATTCTTTTCCTTTATCAAATATCGATCGCATGATCGATGCCACGGCCGGCCACGAGACCCTCAGCTTTCTCGATGCCTACTCTGGGTATAACCAAATATAAATGAACCTAGAGGATCAGGAAAAGACTTCATTTATCACTAAGTACGGTACTTATTGCTATAATGTAATGTCGTTAGGGCTAAAATATGCTAGTGCTACTTATCAACGCCTAGTAAACCGAATGTTCAAAGAACAAATAGGTAAATCGATGGAGGTTTATAATGATGACATGCTAGTTAAGTCACTGCGCGCAGAGGACCATTTGACATTTGTAGGAAACCTTCGACATATTGAGAAAATACAACATGAAGCTCAAACCCGAGAAATGTGCGTTCCGGGTCGGTTCAGGCAAGTTCCTCGGCTTTATGGTGTCAAATCGGGAAATCGAGAACAACCCCGATAAAATCAAGGCAATCAAAGACATCACAGTTGTGGACAGCATTAAGGCCGTACAAAGATTAACAGGGCGGATAGCCGCTTTAGGTTGGTTCATCTCAAGGTTTTCAGATCGAAGTCACAGGTTCTTCTCACTTCTCAAAAAGAAGAGCAATTTCACTTGGACCCCAGAATGCCAACAGGCATTGGAAGAATTAAAGAGGTATATTTCGAGCCCACCATTGCTTCATACTCCGAAAGCGTACGAGCAACTCTACTTATATTAGGCAGTCTCGAAGGTCACGGTAAGTGGTGTCTTAGTACGAGAAGAGCAAGGTACGCAATTTCCAGTTTACTATGTTAGCCGAACTTTACGTGAGGCCGAAACCCGGTACCCACACTTAGAAAAATTAGCGCTTGCCCTAATAAGCACCTCTAGGAATTTAAAACCTTATTTTCAGTGTCACCCTATCTGTGTTGTAACCACCTACCCCCTTCGCAACATTTTGCACAAACCCGAACTCTCGAGCCGACTGGCCAAATGAGCCATTGAGATTAGCGGGAACGATATTGAGTATCAACCCCGAACAACCATCAAGTCTCAAATCTTGGCAAACTTCGTGGCCGACTTCACGCCAGCCCTCGTACCTAAGGTCGAAAAGGAACTATTGCTAAAGTCGAGTACTTCCTCGGGGGTGTGGACCCTTTTCATAGATGGTGCTTCAAATGTGAAGAGGTCCAGACTAGGCATCGTTTTGAAGCCACCCACAGGCAGTACAATTAGACAGTCTATCAAAACTTCAAAATTGACTAACAATGAGGCCGAGTATGAGGCCATGATTGTAGGTCTCGAGCTAGCTAAGAGCTTGGGAGCAGAGGTCATCGAGGCCAGGTGCGACTCCCAACTTGTGGTAAATCAGGTCAACATAACTTTCGAGGCTCGGGAAGATCGGATGCAGAGGTACTTAGACAAATTACAAGTGTCTCTATGTCAGTTTAGAGATTGGACACTACAACACGTGGCTCGGGAAAAAAATAGTAACATCGATGCCCTTGCAAATTTGGGGTCATCGATCGAAGATAATGAACTGAGCTCGAGGACTATCATGCAACTTTCAAGGTCAGTGATCGAAGAGGGCAATGCCGAAATAAACTCCACAAGCCTAACTTGAGATTGGAGGAATAAATATATCGAGTATCTAAAAAGCGGGAAGCTTCCATCGGATCCTAAGGAATCGAGGACTCTTCGAACAAAAGCTGCACGATTAACATTGGCCGAAGATGGAATATTATACAGAAGGATGTTCAATGGACCGTTGGCAGTATGTTTAGGTCTAGGAGACACGGATTACGTTCTACGAGAAATTCACGAAGGTACTTGCGGAAACCATTCTGGCGCCGAATCACTGGTTCACAAAGTCATCAGAGCGGGATACTATTGGATCGATATGGAAAAGGACACTAAGGAATTCGTTCGAAAATGAGACAAGTGCCAAAGACATGCGCCGATGATCCACCAACTCGGAGAGCAACTTCATTCTATCCTATCCCCGTGGCCATTCATAAAATGGGGGATGGACATTGTCGGTCCTCTACTATCGGCCCCAGGTATAGCTAAATTCATTTTATTTATGACTGACTACTTCTGTAAGTGGGTTGAAGCACAGGCTTTCGAGAAAGTTAGAGAAAAAGAAGTTATAGACTTCATCTGGGATCACATCATATGTCGATTCGGGATACCTGCCGAGATAGTATGAGACAATGGAAAACAGTTCATCTGGGATCACATCAAATGTCGATTCGGGATACCTGCCGAGATAGTATGAGACAATGGAAAATAGTTTATCGGCAGCAAAGTAACAAAGTTCCTCGAGGATCACAAAATAAAAAGGATATGGTCCACACCGTATCATCCTAGTGGAACGGACAAGCCGAATCAACAAACAAGACCATCCTTCAGAATCTAAAGAAAAGATTGAACGACTCTAAGAGAAAATGGAGAGATCTTTTAGCTGAAGTTCTTTGGGCGTATCGAACAACGTCAAAATCTAGCATAGGGGCAACACCGTTCTCCTTAGTGTATGGCGCCGAAGCTGTAATCCAGGTCGAGGTCAGGGAACCTAGTGTCAGGTTTCGATACACAACGAAAGAGTCGAATCACGAGGCTATGAACACGAGCCTCGAACTGCTAGATGAAAAATGGGAATCCGCCCTCGTCAGAATGGCAACACAAAAGCAGCGCGTCGAGAGATACTACAACCTAAGAACCAATCTTCGCCACTTTCGAATCGGGGACTTAGTTCTGAGAAAACTCACCCTCAATACTCGAGACCCAAACGAAGGGAAACTCGGCCCGATTTGAGAAGGGCCATATCAGGTCCTCGGTGTCATCGAAAAGGTATCTTACAAACTTGGCACAATGGACGGCGAACAATTGCCAAATAATTGGAACATATCACTCCTCAAACGATATTATTGCTAAGGTATGACTTTCCCCCTTTTCATTTGTGTTTGATACTAACTTGTTGCAGATGTTCGATCGAAGACGTCGAGAAATCCTTCAACACGAAGACCTTAGATTTTAAAGCACGCGTTGCACTCTTTTTCCCTTAGATCGGTTTTTATCCCAAATGGGTTTTTCCGGCGAGGTTTTTAATGAGGCAACAATTGTTTGTGCTACCTGGGGGCAATTCAATAGTATCTGAGGATTCTTTACAATCAACCTCGAATACTGGGGGGGCATCACCCTCGGATGTTATGTTCTCAAAGAGGATACTCCGTATCAACAAGTCTCGATAGGTAAAAGTTTGTAAAGGGAAAAACGGTCGAATGAACCGTGTCCTTATAGATTACTCGAGCCCCGATGACAAAACATGTACGCATGAATGATCTATTGAAAGAAGTAGTTTTTCCATACCAGATGTTCCATGCCTTAGTGAAATTTATACTTTACAAATTTCTACTTTACTTATGATCCATGCGCCGATCGCAACTAAAGCTCAAACTGCCAACCCCGTACTCGGGGGCTGCCGTCCAAAAATCGACATGCTCGAATTACTAAACTTCGAGACCATAAGACATTGTAAAGGCAATTCCCGATTTTATAGGCCACGACCATCCCATTCGGGGACTGGTACTTTGAACAAGTTTGAAGTACTATTGAGAAACAAGCCCAAAGGGCAAATCTCAAGTTAAAGGTTTCGGCCAAACTAACACGGTCCGGAGACGTCCGAATTCCGTAATAAAACAGGCCATCAAATATTTTCATAAAACTTGTTAAACAGGCTACCCTCGTAAAAATTACAAAGGGTTTCGATAACATCAACCCTCAAAAACCTTAAGGGGTACCAAATTGCTCGAACTCTCGAACAAACTTATGCTAAGGCATAACAAAGTTTTTTGATAACTCTAACCCTCGAGAATCCTGATGGGTACAGAGTTACCTCGTGCTAAGGCATAATAAATTCTTATATGATTAAAGTTTTTAGGCCGAAAGGGGAAGAAACCACTCTTTTGAGGCCATATCGGCCCAATTCAAAGAGCCTAAGGGCCATTATATTATTGGCATCGAGGACCCACCCTCGCTCAACCGAAACCTAAGGGTTTTTTCTACTCCGAGTTCGAGCAAGTACTCACTCGATTATAGAGACTATACTAGTCCGATTTCGATCAAACTGCCCAAGCCTCACACTTGTGATAGTTTCCAAGACATGGTCGAAACAAAATTTGTACGAGGCAAAAATTAAAATAAAACAAGTAAAAACAAAACAAGGGACATTCATAAAGGAAAATTTTTATACCAAAATTTTTCTTACAAGCACCATTTGGTCCGATCTAAAACTTTTTACAAAGGCCAGGGGCAGCCTTAAAAGAAATACTACTAATCAGCCTAGATTTTTTTGGAGGCAACTTATTCGCCCTCAGAATCTTCTCCACCAGATCTGCTCACAACCTCGGAATCCTCATCAGGAAACGCTAACTTTCGAGTTGTTGCTTCCTCATCCTTGGCGATTTCAAGATCAGTGGATATGTCGACACTACAAACTAGGATGTCCTCGAGAACCTCCCTTCGAGCCTGCCACTTCAAATGATTAACCATGCCCCTGTCCTGCTAGAGGGTGGCCTCAGCATCATCTTTATATTGATCCGCGATAGCCTGGCCTTTATAATAGGCCGCAACCACTTCGGATCTGGCGACGTCGAGTTCCTCGGCCAACTTGGCTAGGTTGGCTTCGAGTTACTTAGCCTTCTTCGCTTGGGCCGAGGCTTTGTCCTTTTCCTGACGAAGTTGCGACTTGGCAGTGTTACAACCCATATTCACATACGTTAGTTCATGCCATAAGGTCGTCGACGTAAATCCATGAAGAGATTATCTTTGAGATGATAAGAGATTAATCCTATTGGTCTTAAATGATACAAAGGTGTATAAGGGTGGTTAACAAGTATTAGAAGTTAAACGAATCAAGGATGTTGTCAGCCGTATTTTTGGGTAAACCTAGGGGTGCTTAATACTCTCAAGAGGTCGTATTTTAAGGTATATGAATCATAAAATATCCGTATCATAGTCTTGAAGTCAAACGAGTTATGAAACAAAAGTCGACAAGAGTTGTTGCAACTTAAGTTCATAGTTTTACTTAAACTTTAGGTCAAATATTATTAAGCTTTTCTCCCAATATACTTGGAATTACGGGGTGATCTACCCACCAAATTGAATATCTATGAGTCTAGTTTCTAACTCATTAAACCTTTTATCAATACGACATTGGAGTAGAGAGATATAGACATTTTTGCGAGACTGCACAAGCTGCTAGGTGACAAGTAGGTGGGTCACCTACTTGGTTAAATGATAGCCCAAAAAGAGGCAATTTCGGGTCAGACAAAGAGCCCATTAAAAGGCTTATCTTCTGCAATATATCCCTCATTATATTTCACAAATAACCAGACCTAAACCCCTGCAAACTTCCTCCCAAAAATTATCCACAAACCCTAATTGATTTTCCCTCTCTTTCAAGTTCAAATTGGGGGTAAACCCTAGAGTTTGAAGAACCAAGATAAGGGCTGAGTTATCCAACAAGTAAGGTGAGTTTACTGCTATCTTTCATACATTTATTCTGCTGTGAATTCATGGTAATTCGTGCTATACATGTAAGAACTCACGGGACGGTGATCGGAAGCCGTGAGTTCGAGTTATTCACTTGTAGCGGACTGTTTTGTGGACTGTTTTGTGTTGCTGTTGGGCTGCGTGTTTTACTACTGTTTTGTGGAGTTTTGGAGGAGGAAGGGTGTGGAGAAACACCATATAGATGTAGGGTTGTGGGCTGGTAGTTCTTCGTAACATTTCCGGGTCGTTTGACACGACTACGGTGGCCGTCGTATGTATGAAGTGATTTGGTTGTGCGTGGACTGTTTTGGGAGGCTCAATATGATTATTATTGATGTTGTTTGGGCTGTTTGGTGATTGTTTGGAATTGTGTGAAGTCATATATATAGGGGAGGTGCTGTCCGTTTCATCGTAAAATAGGTTGTGGTCGATACATAATAGTTATGACGCTTGAATGGTAACTATAGTATCGTTTCTCTTATTGTAGACTAAGGAGTCGTGAAAATTGCATAGCTTGAGATTGGGGCAGTATATACAAGGTATGTGAGGCTATCCCTTTCCTTCTTTTGCACGACTCCGATTGTACATAATGTAATGAACGAGCTTCCAAAGATACTCTACTCTTAGAAGCTAGCAGTACTTACATTGTTTCCCCTCTTATGGAACGATTGATGTTGATGTTGCTTCTCTTATTCTTATGTTATCAATGTTATTGGTACTTCCTGATTCTTCTAAGGTTCATGGTGAAGAGTTAGTCCTAATAACGTGTACAGAGGATACTGACCTTACGTCACTCCGAAAGGTTTAGAACGTGAGTCCATGAGTCGAGCATGCATTATATATATGTATCTATTTTACTCTACCGAGCCGCGCTATAGTCGGCCGGGTACGGCACCTATTGTGCAACCACTGATCAGTTGGGTTTTACCGAGCTCCACGTGGCCGGGTACGTTTTTACCGAGCCTATTACGGCCGGGTACGATATGATGATGATGATGCCCACAGAGGCGTACGTTTTAAAAGTTTATGTATATATACATATGTATCACGCATTTCATGTCAGTAGCCCTTAGAGGTACCCAGATATTACAGGTTGTTTATTCTCTATCCCTGCTTACATTACCGTTCGTACTTATGGTTCCCTGCCTTACATACTCAGTACTTTATTCGTACTGACGTCCTTTTATTTGTGGATGCTGCATGTCGTGCTGCAGGTCCTGATAGACAGGCAGACGCAGCTCCCCCACCATAGTAGGCTGTCCAGTTCAGCGGTGATTGGCGAGATCCCTTCTTCGGACTTGCCTTGGTCTTGGTATGCATTTTTGTTATAGATATTATGGGTATGTCGGGGCCCTGTTCCGGCTATGTTGCAACACTTATGTTCCTTTAGAGGCTCATAGACAGGTGTCGACTCATGTATAGTTTGGTAGGCCTTGTCGGCTGGTTTTTGTTGTATAGTCTCTCATGGTAGTGTGGTAGCTCGTACCTTATATATAGTTTCTTGATTGTCTAGTCATCCCATGATATGTATGTTCATGCCATCATATTTTATTGTTGGTTATCCATGACCCATGTCTACCATTTATATTGATCTCGTCAGCCTTAAAAGATAATAAAGAAGGTTAGATAAAATGTATGTTGGTACTCGGTAAGTATGGCCGGGTGCTAGTCATGGCCCTCCAGTTTGGGTCGTGACAGGCAGAATCCAGCTCTGCCTGAACGGTCTCCTTTTGTGCATCCACGATGTCCATACACCCCTTAAACCGCTCGGCCTCAGCTCGCACTCCGTCCATTTGCCTTTGAAAGCCTTTGATCTGTTCGAGCCTCCGTCGAGCGTGCAGAATGGGTTTGTTAGTCGTTATCTCCAATTTGTCCTCACTATCATGAAGAATTCAGAATACCTGCTCAGCCATCTCTTCATGTGCGTTCCAGGCCTCCAACAGGTACACCTGAAGCTTCTCACTTAGAATTTTATAAGTTGCACTTCTCACTAAGGCCTTGAACCTCGACCTTGCGTTCCTCTCGAGATCGAAGAAGTCCTCGTGGTGCAACACCGAAGCCTGCAAGAAAAGAAGTAATGTTAGGAATATTTACGAGACAAAAATCATGAAAAGACAATGACCCTTGGACTTACCCGATTCAAGGCATGCTGAGCCTTGTTGAACAAGTAGGCAACATCCACTGCGTCCATTTTGGCTTGGTCCTCCTCAGTGACCAGACATCGAAGGTAGCTTGCTACCCCAACGGGGGTAGATAAAACTTGTGTATCCTCCGGGATCGAGATGATAAGAGGCCGGTTTTGGTCTGGATCAACGCTGGGAGCCGGGAACTGATTGGTCAATATATAGCTCGAGGAAGCCTCATTCGAGCTTTTATTTAATACGACCAAATCACCCAAACCAGTGACGTCTTCCACGTCGGCAAAATAGCCATGAAAAAGTCTTCCTCACCCTGGGCCCCCTCTCCATGACAAGTCTCCGCGGCATGGGCATCACGAATCATCGAATCCGGGACTGGAGGGAATGAGGAGGAATCCCCAGCCACTATCGCCCCAAGTGGATCTTTGGAGGCATCACCTTCATTTTGGAGAGCCTCGGGCTCGGTTTCTACCCCAGTCTCAACTGGCTCCTCGATGGATTCTCTATCTTTAGGTGAGGCATCTTCAACTCTCATTGACTAAGTAGGCAAGGGCAAAACAGCTCGACCCCCGCCAGTTCAGTGGTTCTTTGAACCTCGGTGTCAGCTGCACACGACGCACCAAACCGAAATCTTCTTCTTCATCCTCATCTTCGGTCTCATCCGCTAACTGGTGGACGGACTCCAGAGTTAAGGGGATGATCTCCCCCTTTGGTTTGCGGGGCCTTCTAGCTGGTTTTTTCTTCTCCGGGCTTTAGGAGCTCGGAGCCTCTTTTCTTTTCTTCTCCTTGCCCTGCTTCGGGGCAGACACAGAAAGAAGCGCCATTTCTTCAGCAGAAGGGGTCCTCATCGGCACATCCTTCCCAAGACCTGAAAAATGAGAAAAATGAATAAGTACAGAAATAAAGCACGAACGGAAACTTTGCAAAGAAAAAAAGAAAATTACCATGGTTTCGAGCCTCCCACCGGCCTCTCGATAACTCCATCCAGGCGCACTCGGAGTAGACTTTTTGAGACACCAATCCCTCGACTTATTGCCTCAAGTCGGGGATCACTTCCGGCACCACATTCTTGGCTGAAACACAAAAAATTTAGACGAGGGGAAGAGAAGAAAGCAGGAACGGCAATAATAGGTACTCGGAAGTCCAAGTAAACACTTACATTCGATGTTCCACCTCTCAGGGAACGGCATATCTCCGGCGGGAATCAAGTCCGAGGTCCTTATTCGCACGACCCTGACCATCCAACCTCGGTCTTGGGTTTTGTATATACTCGAGAACGGGGGTTTGGTAGCTCAACGATAAAGCTTGATCATGACTCCTAGATAGAGTCGAGGGCCGTAGAGGCACATAAGATGATCGAGGGTAAAAGGATTCCCCTCGATCTTTTACGAAGAATCGGAGAAGGAGCACGATCCTCTAAAGCGATGGACGGATCCGGCCTCGAGTGACATCATACCTCCTACAAAAAGCAACGATGATAGGGTCCAAGGGACTTATTGTGAAGGGGTAGGTGTAGACGGTCAAATACGCCTCCTTGTAGGTAGTGATGGATTCTTCAGGGCTAGGCACTAGAACATCCTTGCCAACCCAGTTGCACTCCTCTTTTACCTTCTCTAGGAGGCGCTTAGTAATTGTACACATGTACCTCGACATGGGCTCACATCGCCCTGGTGTCGAGGGTGTGCTTTCCACCTTGAAATTGGAGGCAATCGCACTTTTCGTCGGAATAAAGTCAGTAAGAGGATATTCCACCGCGGCGGCGGCAACTGGTTTTGATGAAGAGGCGTTTTCTTTATGAGGGACAGTTTTGGAAGTCTTAGCCATTTTTTAAGAATGGGTAATAACCGATAGTGGGAGATTTGGCGTATTAAGAAGAGATTAGCAAAAAAGACTTGACAATTTGTAGAAGAACTTGGAAAATGCAAAGAGTGCTGAAGAGTTGAGCGGAAGAGATTAAAGGTAAAAGTTAAAAAATAGAAAAGGGATCTATTTATGGGTTTAACGGCGACGGTTCAAGGTTGCTAATGGCCGACCATCAGCTGACATTCATTAATGGTTTTGGGAACCGTACTGACACGACGCTTCAGTCGATTCTGTCGCTTACGTCACGAGGATGACGTCATGGTAGATCGAGGTATAAAGGCTCATTTTGTTTCTCCTCATTACATTCTAAGAAACGGGGGGACTATCTGTATATGGTCAAAATACCCGATTTTGCTATTTGATCTAGACAAGGGAGTCGCATCTGTGGGTGGCCTCGTAATGAATCAGACCCGAGCTCGAAGACGAGGCATCGAGTCTAAAGTTTGAAATGCCTGCCGAAACCGAGAGGTACAGCAACCGAGGCCATATGTGACAGACTTCGAACGAAGCACAGTAACGGAAAAGCGAGATATCCGTAACTGGTCGATGATCAAGGCGGAAATCTCTGAACGGATCAAATCAAGGGCGGTTATTTGTGCGAATCATGGGATTACTTCTGTAATTAGAGTTATACCTTAATTAGGATTCCTCTACTATATAAAGAGGAGTCCCCATCATTTGTAAACTTACATTCATACAGATCAAGGCAATATAATATTTCTCTCTCTCTTGTTTGTCAACTTGTTGTTCTTTAAACTGTCCTTACTTTACTAAGCTCGAGGATTCATCAGCTCGAGGGCATTGTCCAAGCACTGGTTTGTTTTACGTTCTTGTCAATTCCCATCACTTATCTTTACGTTAATCAATCAGTATTAGGTGAAATCACGTATCCTTAAAACCACATTATAAGTTCAATTGTTATCCAATTTTTAGGGTAAACAAAAACATTGTTCAACAACGTCTTCAGAAGAACAGTAACCAACTTAGTTAAAATCTTACAGTACATACACTCATTTAGGACACTTTTTAGGAAAAAATACGAAAAATCTATCTCTATAGTATTCTTTCTATCTTTTCTATTAGCTTTGGAATTCTTCTATTCACTAGCTATGGGTAGTTCCTCTGCGAACTCAAGGTTAGTTCTAGCTGTATTCAATCTTAAAATTCATACAGAAATGATGATATATTCAAACTTATTGGATTGAATTGAATGCCTTATTTCTCTCTTAATACTAGTATTAAAACCTGCGTGATGCGCGAGTGATACTTTTGAATATTAGTATGACAATATTGTTCTTACCATACAATCAGAAAAGAAAATAAATTATTAAAATCATATTGTAGATGAGACGCAGAATGTATTAGATGTTAAAGTTACCCCTGTAACATGGAAATGCAAGTTATACATAGAACCTTACATCCAAATTCCAATAACTACTAAGCTCGAGTTAGTCAAGCTTAAATCTTCTAAAGGAAGACTCCTCCAACTACATTCATCCATGATATCACACTTCCTACTTCACAGAGTAAGCATCAAGATTAAGAGTATACCCAAAAGGTATATAACAAGACAAATTCTTTCAGTGTAGATAATGAGGTCTAATTTAAATTAACTGCATTTTGAAGTATTACATAAATTGGAATAGATGAGAATTATTGATCTGTTTTAAAAGTTCAATTAACAATTCCGTGAGTATCAACGAAGTTGAATGCTGAAAAAGCATAGGACTAATTAATCTCCGAAAGACATCATCGCCAACATGGCTTTCTCATTCTATTGTATTTTCAAATACAACTATGTCTGACTTACGACTAAACGTTGCACTCCCTCAATAATTGGGGTTCGTTGTAGCTTCGAAGAATGTTGCAGACCTTCTTCATTGACGGCCTACCAGATGGTGATGCTCCAGTACACATCAGTCCTACTTTAAAAACATTTATCATCTGTTCCAAGTTACTTGTTTCCATGATTTCTTCATCAAGCGCCTCAAGAATGGAATTCCCCTCTCCGAAATGCTGTTGAGACCATTGTGCTAGATTCATTTGTTAGCTCCAGACAAACTCTCCAAATGCCATACGCGAACCATATCCTACATTAAGTTCCACAAATCAGCAGCATTCGGTGGAACCATAACCAATCAAGAAGGCAGAAAATTGTAACTCAGACCTCCATATCAGTGCACAACATCTGGAGGATCGCCCTAATCACTCCCTGGCAGGTCGCGGAAAGAATGCCCCGGATTTCCTTGGTAGTTTAAAAGAAAATAAGTCACCTTGGTAGTTTTTCTTAGAATAATACCTAATACGTTTTAAGAAACTAATTACCCTTAAATGAGACACTAGTAACTACGAAAATGAAATAACTCCTTTAACCACTCACAAAGAACATGCCTATCCTTTTTTAGGAACTAGTTTCTCGCCACGTGCATTGCACGTGTATATCGAGTCATAAATTATACTCCCCTCCGGTTCACAATAAGTGACCAATTTGCTTTTTCATTTTGGTTCAAAATAAGTGTCCAGTTATGTAATCAAGAAAGAATTCAATTTGTTTTTACATAATAACACCTATTTACATATCCCTAAAAAGTTTTCTTACTCCTCACATTAAATGTTTAATTAGGAGTAGTTTAGTCATAGCAGGTATTTTTGTATAGAATTTAGTATTTTCTTAATGGGCGTGCTAAAAGCAAATTGGTCACTTATTGTGAACCGGAGGGAGTATACTTTATAAAATAATATCAATATTATTAAAATAAATATTGAGTAAATAATAATACACAAAAGAATAAAATATAAGTCTTTGTAACATCTTTAAAAAAAACATCTTTTAAGGAGTAAAACTCATTATGTGCAAATTGATTTATCAATAAAGTATTCCAATCCACTTTGCAAATCAACACTCAATATTCTGTGTGGTAAAGGAAACATGAAAGGTTGATCAAGCATCAATTTAGTCCAAGTATGCATCTCTCCAAATGAAGTAGCAATTACTTGGCTACCTGTATCGGCCAAAGGCATTGTCTCAAAATATGTCATAGTTCACGTAGAATGCTACAACAGTGGGCACCACATAGAATTCAGTCTCTTTCATGTCCTCCTCCCCCTGTATATTATTCATTGCTATCCTCAATCCCTCCATGGGACCTAGTTCCTTCAGCCACAAAAGAAATTCAAGTGAAATATTTAAAAGTGGTTTATTATCCCATTCGTAAAGCCATATAATTTTGCATTCAGTTGAAGATAAATTACTTTATTATGTGTTGGTACTTTTTTTTTCGTTTCCCACGCGCAATTCTTCCCCATTGATTCTCTAGATCATTCTGAAAAGTTGAGTAAATCTTTCCTCTTTTCTTTTTTATTAAATATGTGAAAAATTGTAAAGTGTGGCAAGAGAATGATATGGATTATCAGATTTCGAATGCAAAAAGAATGGAAAAAAAAAAGTCAGAGTAATATTGCACAAAAGAGAAGTACGGTGTATATTCTACCAAGTCTCTGACTGCCACCCTCTATAGCCACCAACGCGTATAACCCATATCCTATATTGATTATTGAAACACCATTATATAATAGCTTAGAGCAACGATCAAGTACGCCGTTGTGATGGAATGATTGTGACTTTTAATATGGCAAATTAAAAGCACAAACAACTATGTATATGCTTTAATCATCTATAGATGGAAACTTCTCAGTTTTAATAACTGATGAACCGAACAGACAACTAAGAGATTATGAATAATAGTATGGTAACTTGATCTATGATACAATAACAATGTAATTTAGAACTTACAGTGCAAATGTATAAAGATCCCATACTTTATGTAGAAAAAGACACAAACTTTTTTTCTTTTTTAATAAGATAAATAAAGATAAAGACACAAACTTTCAATACAACAAGTGAGGAATTGAACATAACGACTACAGATCATGCAGAACACCATATTAACTTCATCTTTTATGGAAAACATTGTTATCCAGGTTATACAGTGAAAAGAAATAAAGAACAGCACGGTGACATGGTTTAATACAGTAAACATATTTTTGTTTTAATAATTTCTAGAAAAAGAATGAAAATTTTATAATTGACCTACTTGAGGTTAGAGACGCAAACTTCCCAATCAGCAAAGAAACGACAATAAAACAAAAACTAAACAAAGAGACCAAAAATCCAATAATCACCCAAAGTCTAAGCAGCAAGCGCAGGCCACAACAATTTATATACTAATTTGAGAGAATTATCCCTAATTGAACTTGCAAAGAAGTTTAGAGAGACCGACAAAAAATCAATTTGAGGGCTTTGCTTTACTTTGCTGTATTACCTTCATAAAGAGTAAAAAACACATAAATTGTTAGAATTAGCACATATACACTTGTCAGAGATTAGGAAATTTTCTATCTTCTTTTTTTTTTACCAAAACAGTATTCTGTATAGTGTATATTTATACAAGCCCTTTGGGCAAAAATGTAAAATTCTTATTCTATAACTACCTACAGTTGTATCCTACTTGATTGGCTCTTGCCTAACAAACTTGTGGATAATGGAAAAATAAAGAAAACAACCCGTTATTATGTTAAGTACTTATCTATGGATGCTTGCAACAGTTTAGCAAGCCTAGGAAATCAATGTGTCCTAAGTGACACCCTATTAGACAATGTTGTAACAAACGCTACTTAGTTCTTAATATATATGTTTCCTGTTTGCTCAAGAAAATACACTACTTTATTTACACGTATTTGGTATAGAATTTACTAGAAGGTTTCTAGATGGACTGTTATTGTCATATTGATTTGGCCCAGAATTATTTGTGTTGGGCTTTATTCCTGTCTTAAAATTAGATGGTCCATTTGTTATGAGAAATTGGGCCGCTGGACCGGGTCAACCAAAACTTGCTTAAGACCTATATGGTCTGAATTAAACTCATTGAGCTCTTTCCCCTTCTTCTCGTCTGATCTCAAATCAAGATTAGGGTTCATGGTTCCAACACCCCTCCTCAAGTTGGAAGGGTGGGAACACACTCCCAACTTGCGAAGAAGGGAGTGATGAAGAGATCCTGGGAGTGCCTTTGTGAAAACGTCGGCTAGTTGAGAGGTCGAGGGAACGAACGTGAGAGAGATTAAACCGGCCAAGAACTGTTGGAGCATAAAATGACAATCCAGTTCGACATGTTTGGTGCGTTCGTGAAAGACTGGATTTTTGGCGATATGAATAGCTGCTTGGCTATCTGAGTGAACGGTGACCGGCAAAAATGGCGAGATAGACTGTCACGGCCCGAATTTTTCACCCTCGGTAGTCGTGATGGCGCCTACTAGTGGAAGCTAGGCAAGCCAACCAACTGAGCTATTTACCTTGTTTCCATTTTTAATCCGATAACAGTTAAGAGCCAACAATTAGATAACAACAGAATTGAATAAGCGGAAGGCTGCATTTTAAAGTTTTAATAATACTGCTAATACCAATCCATAACAAATCTACCCAAGACTGGTGTCACAACTTCACAGACTGTCTAGGAGTACTATAAATAAAGGTCTGAAAGAAATAAATACAACAATGTCTCTGGAAATACATGAAAGAAACAGGAATAGTAGATAGAAGGAGACGCCAAGGCCTGCGGACGCCTGCAGGACTACCTCGGGTCGCCTGATGAACAACAAACAACAATCTCACTGCGGTCCGAAGTCTATAGCACTGGGATCTGCACAAAAGAGTGCAGAGTGTAGCATCAGCACAACCGACCCCATGTGCTGGTAAGTGCCTAGCCTAACCTCGGCGAAGTAGTGACGAGGCTAAGACCAGACCACCAAATAAACCTGTGCAGTTAAATCATATACAGCGGAAAAGAAGAACAGTAACGTACAGTTAAGCATGGGAGGGGGTAACATGCTGCGGGGACATCGAATAATAATAGAAGAACAACAAATAAATATGAGGATCATCACAGTTCAATTGAAAATAGGAAGGGGGAATCATGCTGTGGGGTACAACAAATATCAACAGGAACCCATCAATTAAATGTAGAGAAACCGTAACTCAGTTATCAATAAAAATCAGGAAATCAAGGACAAGTGCACGACATCACCCTTCGTACTTTAACACTCTCTCACCAAAACAATTTACGGCATTACCCTTCGTGCTTTAACACCCCCTCACCAAAACAATACACGGCATCACCCTTTGTGCTTTACACTCTTCCTCACCCAAGTAACAATCACAAGGCAAATAAGGTAAGGGAAAATATAACATCGAAATAAAATCAAGTAACAACAGAAAATCAGTAAATAAATGTAAGGACAACATAACTCAATTATCAGCAAGAATCAGGAAAATCAAGGACAAGTGCATGGCATCACCCTTCGTGCTTTTTACTCTCGTCCTCACCATAAGAATCAATATAAACTGCACGGCATCACCCTTCGTGCTTTTACTCTCATCCTCACTATAAAATCATTATAATCGGCACAGAATTGTACATCGTGCGGCACGGCAATCACCCTTCGTGCTTTACACTCTTCCTCACAAAATCATACACGGCATCACCCTTCGTGCTTTAACACTCTTCCTCACCCAAACAACAATCACAAGAAATAAGGGCAAGGAAATAAATGAAATCACAATAAAATCCCGGCAAGAAAACAATAGTACAACAATCAAATCCCGGCAAGGGAAACAATATCAAAACAATAACGTCCCGGCAAGGGAGACAATATCATGATTCTCTCTCTCCTTTCTTCTTTCACATTTACTTCACAACTTGAGCCAATGCTCTATAATGTTCAACAATTCTATTCTTAACTTGAGCCAATGCTCTACAACATTCAACAATTCAATTCTCAACTTGAGACGATGCTCTACAATGTTCAACAATTCAATTCTCGACTTGAGCCAACGCTCTACCATGTTCAACAATTAAATTCTCAACTTGAGCCAACTCTCTACCATGTTAATACTTCCACAAGTCATATTCCTCAATAGAAATTATCATATAAAGAATGAACAATACGAAATGGAGTCATATTAATCATAGTATAAGACTCACGGGCATGCTTGACACCAACGTATAGATACTCGTCACCATGCCTATACATCGTACTCAACAAATAACACATAGCAAATAGGACACAACTCCTAATCCCTCAAGCTAAGGTTAGACTAAACACTTACCTCGATGCCACGAACACAATTCAAGCCTCAACTATAGCTTCACCTCTTGAGTCCACCACCAACTCGCTCGTATCTAGCCATAAGTTACTTAATAATATTAATAAGTGCTAAATGAATCAATTCTAATGCATGGAAATAAGTTTCCTAAAGTTTTTCCCAAAAAGTCAAAAATCGACCCCGGGCCCGCTTGGTCGAAACCCAAAATTCGGACCAAAACCCGATTACCCATTCACCCCCCCGGATATATAATTGGTTTTGGAATCCGACCTCAATTTGAGGTCTAACTCCCCAAATTTCAATATTCTTAGGTTTTTCCCAAAATTCCCAATTCCACCATGAAAACCCTAGATTCTAGGATGAAATCTTGTAAAAAGAAGTTAAGGAGTAAAGAAAATGAGTTAGAAATCACTTACCAATATTTTGGAGAAGAAAAGTTGTTTGAAAAATCGCCTCTTATGTTTTTGGGGTTTTGAAAAATGAAAAATAACTGAAATTTCCGTCGAAATATACCCCTCTCAGACCCCCTGTGCGGACCGCACAAAATCTAGTGCGGCCGCACAACTCTCCATGTGGACTGCAGTGACATGCTTCAGTATTTTGGCCATAACTTTCTCTACAGATGTTCAAATTGTGATTTCTTTACCTTTCTGGATACTAGACACGAAGAGCTACAATTTTTGTTTTTGAATCATCTCAAAATTCCTTGTATATCAAAAGATATAGGCTTCCGAAGTCGGACCAGTGAACCTGTGCGGACCGCACAAAATCGAGTGCGGCCGCACAGCCCCCCCACCGCGGACAGCACCAAAACCAATGCGGTCAGCACGGCGGGTTCGGAGATTTGCACTTCTCTGAACCTGCAACATCCATGTTTTAAGCCTAAGACATCCCGGGACCTACCCGAAACTCACCCGAGCCCTCGGAACTCCAAACCAAGTGTGCATACTAACTCAAAGACATCATATGGACCTACTCATGTGATCACATCATCAAAACAACATGTAAAATCATGAATTAAACCTCAAAACTCAACATTTTCATCAAGAACTCTCAAAGTTCATAACTCTTCAACCGGAAGTCCAACTCACGTCAAATAAACTCCATTTTTCACCAAATTTCACAGTTATCTTTCAAATACTATAACAAGTTTGTACCGGGCTCCGGAACTAAAATACGGGCCCGATAACAATGATTCCAAATATTAATTCTTTTCTTCATTTCTTAGATAATTCAGTAAAATAATTTCTTTCAAAAATTGATTTCTAAGGCTTGGGACCTCGGAATTTATTTCCGGGCATACGCACAAGTTCCATATTTTACTGCGGACCTTCCGGGATCACCGGAACACGGATCCGGGTCCGTTTTCTCAAAATATTGACCAAAGTCAACCATAATCAAATTTTAACTCTAGAAATTTCTATTTCTCATATTTTCACATAGAAGGCTTCTCGGATATAGGTCCGGACCACGCACGTAAATCAAGGTGAGGTAAAAAGAAGGTTTTTAGGCCTCAGAACACTGAATTTGTTTCTTCATCACATAGACAGATCTTGAAGAAGGCGAACAAGCCAGGTGATTTCGGAGACTACTCGACTCATAGAGCGATATTCTGCTTCAGCCGACGAGAGAGAGATGAGGGGTTGCTTTTTGGATTTCCATGAAACTGACAAGCCACCAAGACTGATAAAATACCCACTGACTGAACGACGAGTGTCTGGACAAGATCCCCAATCTGAGTCGCAAAAGGCGAGGAGCTTGAAAGAAGAAT
This sequence comes from Nicotiana attenuata, assembly GCF_001879085.1. Lineage (NCBI taxonomy): Eukaryota > Viridiplantae > Streptophyta > Magnoliopsida > Solanales > Solanaceae > Nicotiana > Nicotiana attenuata. The sequence continues at coordinate 485,075 of NW_017670670.1, forward strand.
TGGAGTTAAAAATAAGCCAAGACCCGGATTACCCAAGAGATAGCGGAGACAGTGCATAACAGCATCAAAATGAGATTGACGAGGGGTTTGCATGAACTAGCTGAGTCGGTGAACGGCAAAAGAGATATCCGGCCGCGTATGTGTCAAAAAATTTAGCTTTCCAATAAGACGTCTATAGACCGTGGGGTCAGACAGTAGATTACCGGAATCTGCCTTCATCTTGCAATAAGGGTCCAAAGGAAAGGAAGCAGTCTTAGAGTTAAGACAGTCAAATTCAGCAAGAAATTCAAGGGTAAACTTTCTTTGACTCAATATTAACCCTTGTTGTTCTCTGATAATTTCCATACCAAGAAAAAAATGTGCCTTACTAAGGTCTTTAATCTTAAATTCTGAGTCAAGAAAAGTCTTTAGCAGCTGTAATTCAGTAGGGTCATCACCTGTAAGTAGAATGTCATCGACATAAACTGCAACTGTTGAAACACCAGAATCTGTGATTTTAAAGAATAGTGAATAATCATTGAGCGAGTGAGTGTATCCTTTAAAGTTGAGGGCTGCAGTAAGCCTAGCATACCATTGCCTAGATGCTTGCTTCAGCCTATAGAGTAATTTCTTTAACCTGCAAACAAGGTTAGGTCCCGGGACAGTCATACCGGCAGGAATTTTCATATAAACTTCTTCCTGCAAATCACCATGAAGAAAAGCGTTATTAACATCCAATTGAAATAAAGGCCACCCTTTCATAACTGCAATTGCCATAAGGCATCTGATTGTAGTCATTTTAACTATGGGAGAAAAAGTCTCATTGTAGTATATCCCTTCTCTCTGTGTGTCTCCTCTTATAACTAATCGAGCTTTGAGCCTTTCCACACTACCATCTGATCTTTGTTCACTTTGTAGACCCATTTACTAGATAAAGCTTTCATTCCTTTAGTTAGTTCCACAACTTCCCAAGTTTTATTAACCTCTAAAACAGCAAATTCATTAGCCATTGCTTCTTACCAACCAGGGTGTAACATTGCCTGTGTAAAGGTAGTAGGTTCTGAAATGTGGGAAATAGAATTTAGTAAACTTTGATTGGTTGAAGAAAGGGCTGAAAAGGGAAGAACATTAGGTTTAATACTAGCTGCAAAACAAGTAGATGTTAGATCAGTCAAATAAATAGAGTTACACACATAATCTGCCAGATATGAGGGTGTTTTATGTATTCTAAGAGATTGTCTGAGTGCAGGTTGAGAAGATACTTGAGGAGCAGGAGGTACATATCTTGAAAGGGGAGGAGAAGATCTGATAGGAGAAGGAGGTTCAGATCTGGCAGGAGAAGGAGAAGAACTAGATTGATTGGAATCCAAGCCATGAGAAAGAACAGGAGATGGTGACTGAGGAGCTGAAGACACTGATTCAGGAGATGAAGTGATAAATTCAGAGGAAAGAGTGTCTGGATCAACTGTTAAAGGTAAAACTGGAAAGACTTCAGGAATAGAAGAATTTGTTAAAAAAGGAAAATGATCTTCATAAAATATAACATCTCTAGAAACAAAAAATTTCTTGGTAGAAAGATCTAAAAGCTTATACCCCTTCTTCCCAAAGGGATATCCCAGAAAAATTCACTTGACAGCCCTAGGATCAAATTTAGTTCGATGAGAGGATAGGGTTGCAGCATAACATAAACATCCAAATGGCCTTATGTGATTAAGAGAAGGACTGGATCCAAACAAGATCTCATAAGGAGATTTGAGTCCTAAAACCTTTTGAGGGAAAACGATTAATTAGAAAAGTGGCTGTCAAAACACACTCTCCCCAATACATAATAGGAACATTAGACTGAAACAGTAAGGCCCTACTAGTTTCCAATAGGTGTTTGTGATCGCGCTCTACCACACCATTCTGTTGAGGTGTGGAAACATATGAAGTTTGGTGTAGAATTCCCTTAGAAGAAAAATATTCTGAGGTAATGGAACTGGTACCTAACTCCATAGCATTATCAGATCTTACAATCTTTACCTGAGTATTAAGTTGCCTTTCCACCATGGCAAAAAAAGATTTTAGGACTGAAAAAGCATTACTCTTAGTTTTCAAGAGGTATGTCCATGTTCCTCTGCTAAAATCATCAACAATAGTGAAAAAATACTTGAAACCATCATGAGTTTGGGCTTTGTAGGGGGCCCAGGTGTCAATATGAATAAGCTCAAATATAGAAGTAGAAGAAATACTGCTAGGATGAAAAGGAAGCTTAGATTGCCTTGCCTTTGAACAAACATCACACGGAGAATTTAATTTGGATAGAGATTGATGCTGAAACATAGATAGATTTCCCATACTAGAAAGTGGCATATGCCCTAATCGTTTGTGCCATAGGCTTACATCTTTGGATAAATTGACTAAACAGGAAACAAAATCTGAAACATTGGTTTTACTAGGATTATTACAAACTGAAATAGACTGAATAGTAGGCTGAAAACTAGACTGATGCTGAAACTGCAAACTAGTGGAGATGAACTTTGGATTGAGGATGTAGAGACCTTCCATGACTTCACCAACTACCACTGGCCTCTTCATTGAAGGGCCCTGCAAGATAGTTCCAATATAGGTGAACAACAAGTTACATCTAAGATGCTTGGTGAGCTTATGAACTGAAAGTAGATTAAACTTGAAAACAGGGACATACAATACATTATGAATGGTTAAACCTGGCAGAATATGCACACTCCCTTTTTTACCGACTTTAATTTTATGTGAATTAGGCAAGTTGATGTAAAGAGGTATAGACAAAGATATGATGTTGAATAAAATAGAAATATCAGAGGTCATATGCTCTGAAGCACCTGAGTCTATAATCCATGTGTTAGGATAAACATGTGAGAAACAAATGATGTGTTTTAGGTTAGGCAAATCTATGCCTGCACAGTTAGCATTAACAATAGCTTCAGAATTTTGCTCACTCTGTGGACTAATTTTCACTTGTTGAAGCAGCTGAAACAACTGACTGTGTTGCTCCTGTGTCAGTCCCTTTCCTGAAGAAGTGCCTTCTGCTCCATTGGTTGTATTAATAGAAAAGTCTTCTGAAATTGTTGCATTGCTGTGAGCATTCCCTTGGAACTTTCTAGGCTTAGTGAACTTAAAATCCGGGGGAAATCCAACAATCCTATAACACTTATCCAGTGTATGCCCTGGTTTCTTGCAGTAATTACAAGACAAGTTAGATTTCTTCACAGCAAAGTTTCCTTTTTACTTTCCATCACCAAATTTCTGATTGTTAAACTATTGCTTAGATGCCAGAAAAGCTGATTCAGCAGGATGAACACCAACATGAATTTCTCTCTGTTTCTCATCTTGAATGAGCAGAGAGTAAGCTTGGTTCACATTAGGAAGTGGAGACATCATAAGTATGCTGCTCTTTACACCACCATAGGTGTCATTGAGACCCATCAGAAACTGAATCAATCTACCATCCTGAAGAGACTTAAGAGTCTTCTCCTTGCCTCCACAAGAACAATCACAAGAACAAACAACACGGGTATTAAGAGTATCTTGTTCATCCCATATCTTCTTAAGCTTAGTATAATAACCTGCAACATCAGAGTTACCTTGAACAAGTTCTGATAGTTCTTTCTGCAATTGATACAACTGAGCTCCATTGCATTGGCCAAACCTGGCCTCCAATTCTGTCCAGATGTCCTTTGCAGTCTTGGAGTAGAGCATAGTGTCTGCTATGTCCTTTGAGAGGGAGTTCAACAACCAAGATATAACCATATCGTTACATCTATTCCAAGCTTTGTGAGTGTCTGAGTTCAGATCTGGTTCTTTGATGCTTCAATCAATGAAACCAATCTTGTTTTTAGCTGATAAAGCAATAACAATGGCCACGCCAGCCTCCATAACTTTTTCCATCAAAAATGGAATTCACCAAGACCATCCCTGGAGAATCTGATGGATGAAGGTAAAAAGGATGCGAAGCATCACTGATTGCATTTTTTGGAGCAGCAACAGTTGGGGTTGTTTCTTCAGCTGAAGGTGCCATGGAGGAAGAATACTAAAGAATGAAAAAGCTGATGAAAGAGAAGGCTGATGAAAACGAAAGAGAATATTCCTAGGCTGAAAAAGTGGGCTCTGATACCATGTCAGAGATTAGGAAATTTTCTATCTTCTTTTTTTTTTACCAAAATAATATTCTGTACAGTATATATTTATACAAGCCCTTTGGGCAAAAATGTAAAATTCTTATTCTATAACTACCTACAGATGTATCCTACTTGATTGACTCTTGCCTAACAAACTTGTGGATAATGAAAAAGTAAAGAAAATAAATACACTACTTTATTTACACGTTTTTGGTATAAAATTTACTAGAAGGTTTCTAGATGGACTGCTATTGTCATATTGATTGGGCCCAGAATTATTTGTGTTGGGCTTTATTCCTGTCTTAAAATCAGATGGTCCATTTGTTATGAGAAATTGGGCCGCTGGACCGGATCGACCAAAAACTTGCTTAAGACCTATGTGGTCTGAATTAAACTCATTGAGCTCTTTCCCCTTCTTCTCGTCTGATCTCAAATCAAGATTAGGGTTCATGGTTCCAACAACACCTGCATGGATACGGAAGTCTGAACATCGTTCTTGCCTATATTTGATAGTTTGCAGAAGAGTCGTTTGGTTTTGTTTTCGTGCTTCTCTTGGTCTCGAAATTTAGAAAAGGAAGCCTATTCAGAACATTACTAACTTATGAAGGGTACATCCCTTCAAATAAGTGAAGAGTGAGGGAACATTATCATGGGAAAGAAATTTAAACGGTGCAACGCTTGAGAATTTTGAAAGAGGGGACTGTTCAGAAAAGCGTGTATATGTAAGTTTTTAAAAATAAATAGAAAATTAATTGAACAAGGTTAATTTCGTAATTTAACTTATATTGCAGATGTAGATGTAGATAAATAACCAAAGCATAAGGACGATAACTGAAAAGAAAATGGGTTAATTTTTGTTGAATAGTGAGACCATCAAACAAAATGTTTAACTAACCAAAAAAGAAGTGCACTTTAATTAATAATAGAATTATTGGTTCGATAATATTGAAAGAGAGAGAAACAAGGTAGAAAAGAAAAGAAAAAGCATGAGGCCTAACTAGACAAAAGGCCATTTGGCACTTAGCACCTACTACTTACTCACTCATCATCTTCATCTCCCTATCTTCTCACTCCCCATTAACATAAGCAAATTAAGACACCAAGTTCAAGGCTATGGCTGCTCGAAGACTTTCTTCTCTGCTCTCTCGTTCTCTCCATTTTCCTTCTGCTTCTGCTCCTCTAGGTTGCTAGCTTTTTTCCTTCTTTTTTTTTTTTACCTCATTGTTAATCTGTATTATTTTCAAACTTTTCTTTTTCTTCTTCTTTTAGTTTTATATATTTAATGATGATGGTCAAGTTGTCCGATTACCTTATTAAAACTCTAATAGGGAAAGAATTGTACTTGTTTGTGTGTCGGACCAATTAATGCTACATGCTTTGATATTGCTGGGATCTTGAATAGATTAAAGCCTAAAAGGGTATCCATGGTATTTAATGAACTACTACTTCTGTTTAAATTCTTCTGTTTTTCCTGTCTCGGGTTGTTTTTTTATGTCTTGGCTTCTACTTGTAGGGGACAGGAAATTTTAAATGTTTTATCCTAATTTTTCAATCTACCATGAAATGTAATGCAGAAGAAGCTTGTGGGCACACCCTGTATCTGTTAAAGCAAAAAGTGGACCAATTTACATGATTGTTTCTATATATATGTTGTGAAATTGATGCATAATAAAACTTTTCCAATTGGAATATACTGCAATAATTAGTTGTACACATATTTGATTTATGCTAGTCAGTACAAAAGTTTATGGTTTTTAATTAACTGAAATTAGCAGGAAGGAGTCATGGTGTTGCAAGGCACATCAACAGGTTTAGTACTGCTGCTGCAGTTGAAGAATTAACCACTCCACCTGTTCAAGTTAATTTCACTAAGCTTCTAATCAATGGCCAATTCGTTGATTCTGCATCTGGTAATTATTCCGTACCATTTCCAATCTTTACACAAATAGCTGGCCATATTCATTATTTACTTTTTCTAGCCATATATATAGTTTATATATTGATTATACACAATTATTACATATATAAAATATAAATTATGCATATATTATACCTCCACTGGCTATTTTTAATTTAAGCGGTTAGGTAGGCGGCTATTTGGGTTAATTCTTCTTCTTTTTTTATTAGTTGCTATGCTGCTGGAAATAAAAATTGGATATATGTCTTTTTGTAGGAAAAACATTCCCAACTTTGGATCCAAGAACTGAGGAAGTCATTGCAAATGTTGCTGAAGGTGATGCTGAAGATATTAATCGCGCTGTGGCTGCTGCTCGCAAGGCATTTGATGAGGGACCTTGGCCCAAAATGAGTGCTTATGTAAGCTTGATATCTTTATCTTTACTATGTCTTCTGCTTTGATGCTACTCCAATTTGTGCACTGTCAGTTTCTAGAAGTTTTTTTTTTCTTTTGCTAGTTATGTAAAATCTCTTAATCTTTGTGGGGGTTGTTCTTCAGGAAAGGTCAAAGATAATGTTAAAGTTTGCCGATTTGGTGGAGAAACACAATGATGAGCTTGCAGCTCTAGAAACATGGGATAATGGCAAGCCATATTTGCAGGCTGCCCAAGCTGAAGTACCTTCATTTGTGCGGCTATTTCGGTATTATGCTGGTAATGACACTTTTCAGACAAGGAATATATGCTCATTAAACTTTTCTAGTTGATTCATACTTTCAAGCTTTCTCGTGTATATACAAATCTTTTGAAACTTTGCTTTCTTGGGAAAACATAGGTTGGGCAGATAAAATCCATGGTCTAACCATTCCAGCTGATGGGCCACACCATGTGCAAACTTTACATGAACCAATTGGTGTTGCTGGTCAAATAATTCCGTGGAACTTTCCTCTTCTTATGTTTGCCTGGAAAGTTGGGCCTGCCTTAGCATGTGGTAACACTATTGTCCTGAAGACTGCAGAGCAAACTCCACTGACTGCTCTTTATGTTGCAAACTTGTTCCACGAGGTTGGTTCATGTACGCTACTTTGGTGCTGAGGCATAAGTTGCTACATTGCATAAATTTCTCAGCAATTGCATAAGAAAAAAATTGCTCCCATTTTAGACGATCCTGCATCCATTCAGGATGTTTTAACTGGAAAGATAACTTGAAAAGATGTCCTGTTCTGTTTGCAAGATTAATGACCCTTCACTCCATGTATCTGACATATTGTTTTTGACTTTTAACAGGCTGGTCTTCCTCCAGGTGTTCTAAATATTGTTTCTGGTTTTGGACCAACTGCTGGTGCAGCACTTGCTAGTCATATGGATGTGGACAAGGTCTATGAGAAACTCTTCTCTTCTTTGTTTTCTTCTCAAAAATAAAAACTCTTCTCTGTTATGAATTAAGTGCCGTTTTTTGAACTTGTGATTACAATATTTATATATGAATGATTTGGAGGATGAATTTTACCTAATGACACATTTCCACTTTGGTGCATCAGTAGCATAGTTTCTGTTTTCACTGTTAGAGCAGCTAGTGCTTGTCAATCATGAAGCCACCATGCAGTGACGGTGTGGTAAGCTAATTACAACTTACAATAATATAATAGTCGAGTCAGGGTGAATATAACATTTACAGTAATATGATTATAAGATGAGTTTTCGAGGTCTCTCACTTGTGACCTTTATTGGGAGGCTTAACAATCCGCCACACTTATGCAAGAAAGAGCGATCGGTGGATTATATCGTTGGAACTTTATGCTTAGGGTAATGGTCGGATCCTTATGGGCCAAGAGGGCTAAATGCTTTACACGGTTTATTCTGGATTAACTAGTTGAGGTGGGGGTTGACAATAACTGGGATTCTGTTTCATTGTTAGGATTCTGTTTCTGCACTATGTAATTTCCTGGATAAGAAAGCCTAAAGGTGACTTAATACTTCCATTTTGGTGACATACGTGATATCGAATTCAGACAGAAGCAGCAACCATCTTGTCGTCTTTCCCATGACGTTAAGGCTGGTTTCGCAAATGCCAATGGTCAAGTAAATAAGGAAGATGAACCTCTTTCTGGGGAATTTGTGCTAATCTAGCACGAGATGATAAAGAGAGCTTCGTCTATCGATGAACTGCAGAATGACGGAGCTCTGACCTGAATTTTATTGTATAACATGTAATGCATATTTGATTGGCATTTTGACCCCCATTAAAATTTTCCATTTCATTCTTGCAGCTTGCATTCACTGGATCAACGGAAACTGGAAAAACGGTACTTGAACTGGCTGCCAAAAGCAATCTGAAACCAGTTACCCTCGAACTAGGAGGGAAATCACCTTTCATTATATGTGAGGATGCTGACATTGATCATGCTGTTGAGCTAGCACATTTTGCACTCTTCTTTAATCAGGTCTGGCAGATTCTTCTAAATTAAGTACTCATATATAACTGAGGCATCACTGAAGTTAATTCTGTCTGTAGGGCCAATGTTGCTGTGCTGGTTCTCGTACCTATGTACATGAGCGAGTATATGATGAATTCATAGAGAAGGCTAAGGCACGTGCAATGAGACGTGTAGTTGGCGATCCCTTCAAGAAAGGTGTTGAGCAAGGTCCTCAGGTACTCTCTCCCCCCTTGTCCCATTCTGTTTACTTTTGCTGCTTCCATATCTAGAAACTTTCACATTTTATATTTCTCTGCATTTTTTCCCGATCATCTGTCCCTGAGAAAATACCTACCTAAAGTTGGGCCCTAAACTAATTTGTAAAGAATCTGTTCTATTCCCAATTTCATCACACTACCGCGTGGTATGTTGTCTGACCTACCGGATCATTAAGTGAAAAATCGTCCTCCCAAGAGGCTCTCTTCTGTTATGTCATGCGACAATTCAATTTGGTAATGAGCTATTGAAGTTCAAGGAATCTAAAATGTCTACTTCCATGAAAGATTTTATGAATTATCTGTCTCCTAAGTGACAAATTTTTGTGAATGACATAGTATATAACTTGAACTTTCACGTTCTGAAGCTAATCTCATATCTAATAAACATTATAGATCGACTCGGAGCAATTCCAGAAGATTCTTCGGTACATAAGATCAGGCCGTGACAGCTCTGCTACCCTTGAATGTGGTGGTGATAGATTTGGCTCCAAAGGCTACTTTATTCAGCCCACTGTATTCTCAAATGTGAAGGTATATGCTTGTTTTCCTCCTCTGAAGTGCTCAAACAATTTCTCTGGAAGTTCCTTCGGAAAAGCTTAACGTGATCTTTGACACAATTGGTTCAATCAGGAGGACATGTTGATAGCACAGGATGAGATTTTTGGCCCAGTGCAGTGTGTCTTCAAATTCAAGTAAGTTATGATATGAACCTTTTATTGCAAAAGGGCTAGTCAAAATTTTACGCTCTATTGCGGCTGGAAATTGATAAATTAAACATAAGCTTCACTTAGAGCACATTATTCTATCTTTTGTTACAATTTTGCTCAACTTAAACTTTCTGGTGTTTTCTCTACTAGGGGTTTAACTTTGCTTAGCAAACCATTAGTTTCCACTGGCTCTCTTCTCTACTGAGATGGGCAATTGGTGTATTTTTTCCAATAACTGGGAAAAAAACATTCCAGAGTATATCTTATATTTGCCTTGCGTTAGGTCTAAATGATAGACGTGATGAAAAGCTTGGTCTATGTTTATGGATAAAAGATTTTTGTTCTTAATGATATGAGACGGTTTAAGGATAGCAATCTCATGTTAAGTGTTCTCTTGTCGATTTTTTGCCAGGGATATTGGCGAAGTGATAAAGAGAGCAAACAACACACGCTATGGTCTTGCAGCAGGAGTATTCACAAAGAACATCGACACAGCAAACACCTTGACCCGAGGACTGAGAGCTGGAACTGTGTGGGTTAACTGCTATGACGTATTTGATGCTGGGATTCCTTTTGGAGGATACAAGATGAGTGGCATGGGCAGAGAAAAGGGTATTTACAGCCTTAGCAACTACTTACAGGTGAAAGCTGTTGTTACTCCATTGAAGAATCCTGCGTGGATATAGATCGCTGCTCGCCTCCCTGTTAATCCGAGTACTCTTTCTGTAAACTGGTGCCCTTTGATTGTCGTGTGGAAAAGCATTAGTCCTAACTACAAAGTACAATTTCCTTTTTTTTTTCTAATAAAAAGTTCCATACATTATGTGAGAATACGATCTATGGAGAAAGTACAGATGGTATGATAAACTTTAAAAGAAGTACAATACATGTCAAAATCACATACATGAAACTCTATTTTCTTCTCTTGTTGGATCAAATTTCACCAAGGGGCAAGGACTAGGCATCTCTGGAAAGAGATGACTTCAGTCTTCAACCCTGTTCAAGGGCGATTTATCAAAGGGAAATTGTGCTATCTCTCTTTGTGTTTCCTGGGAAGGGATTATACAAGTTCAAAGGGTCATTCCTGGTTTCAAAAATCATCATTGAGGTGCTTGCTTGGATACCATTTGTACATAGTTATTAATGTAAAACCATGATCCCAAAATTTGATGTCACTGAAAATTGAAATTTCTTTATGTCTGCGTACGGGTGTACATAGGTCGGGTAGGTTCGGATTTTTCAGTTACCAAACCAAACCAATTGTGCCGGGTTATTAAATCTAAAGACCAAACCAAACCAATAAAAGTCGGATTTTTTAATCTCGGTTTTTTCAGGTTTTCGGGTTTATTTCGGTTTTTTTCTCCATAAAGTCTTCATAGAACAAAACATAGAATTTGTGCTCCAAATATTTTTTTGATCCTAATAAGACATAACTATATAAGGTGTTTTTCAAGAAAATAACATAAAATATGAGATGAGCTATGGCATGTACTAAAATATTTAATAATAAAAATAATAAAATCGATAAAACAAATATTATTAATAAGCCATAATGAAAATAAACATAATCTTAAGTTACTAAGTATGACTAACAAGTACTATTTTTATATGAGTAAACACCATAAAAAAATAAGTTGTGCATTTATCTAAACCATGGAAAAATTAAAAAAAATAGATATCCAACACTATTGTCATTCCTGCAAAGTTGCTAAATTAAGTACGACTAACAAGTACTACTTTTACATGAGTAAACACTATAAAAAATAAGTTGTGCATTTTATCTGAACCATGAAAAAACTAAAAAAATAGATATCCAACACTATTGTCATTCCTAGTACAATTTAATTGAATCTTTTATTTACATTAATATTGACTATAAAACTTATTGTAGCATTCAAGAATTATAAGTCCAAATTTAAAATAAATACGTTAAAAGATAAAACTATGAAAATGTTTAAGAAATATTTATAAACTACACTACAATAAATATTTTTATGTACTAAATATATTTAAAACTTCTATACATGTAATATCGGGTTGGTTTGGTTCGATTTGACTTTTTTTTCAGCTAAAACCAAACCAAACCAAACCAATTATGGTCGGATTTTTTCTCCAACACCAAACCAAATCAAACCAAACCATAGTCGATTTTTTTCTCGGTTTGATTCGGATTATCGGTTTGGTGCGATTTGTCACCCCTACGTATGCGCATTGCTCCAGATTCAAGGTTATATGAGAATTGAGATCCCACCTAAATGATACTCTAATAAAGAAAGAAAAAGAATGTATTAGTCATGCATACCAATATATGATTATAAAAGATACTCGTATAATCGTGGCAGCTTGCGACGAGAGATGACCAAAGTTTAATTAAAAAGGACGCTGTTGTTGAACAAAGACAATATGGCTATTAAAGAGATGGTTGCTTCAAAGTAAATCAAAACCAAGGACGTTAATGGCACAATTGTACACTTAATCACTCCTTTTAATATTCATTTTCATTTGTATTACGTACGTCCAAGCTTGATTGTCTGACTACTACATTAAAAATCAATTCCATATCGGCATTCCACATAAACCTTCAATTCTTGTACCAATACTGACTTTTTTATTCTCATTAATTAACTAAAGGTATGACCTAACGATTAACGAAGCCTGTGAAAACTAAAAATATCAGAGTTCAAAATTCATCAAAAATCAATTATGTTAGGTGATCCCTTTTTATATGTCTAAGATATTATTATGGATACTTATGCTAGTGAAAGATAGCACGATACAACCTGACCAATAATTCACTTTATAATAAAAATAAAACATTCAGTCTTTTTGTTTGATTGACCCCTCCTCCAGTGGTGAGAATACAGCTTGATTGATATCTGTATTTTACTAGCATGCTTATACATCGATTATATTATTTCGTTCTAATAGAGTCATGCTTCAGTTTAATACGTGTTATTACCAAATTATGAAGAAAGATTAAGCGCGTTAGATTAGTCATTTCTTGATTGGTCCACGTTTATCCCTTTCTCTTTCTGCCGTCAACCTTAATATCATACGTTACTGTCAATATTTAAGGATTACTTCTTGGGTTTGTTATTAATAAATAATAACAAAAGAGGTGTGAATGGAAAATGGTGGAAAAAGAAATAGAGGGAAATGAAATTTTGAATGAGTTCATTTCACTTATGCACTTTGTCCCTCATTGGTAGAAGGAAAGAAAATCTTTGTGTATATAAAGAGAAACTCATCTTTTAGCTCTTAAAGAGCTAAGAAGAAGTCAAGCCTCGCGCCGTCGTCGTCGCTCGGCTTCGGCTAGAAAATTCAATCCTGTTTTTCTTTCCCGGATTATTTTAAATCCGTTTTATATTTCCCGTAATCTTTTGAACAGCCATGGCTGTTCTGAAACAGTGTCACACCTGTTCCAACAGCTATGGCTATTCTGAAAGGTTGCAAACCTCTTCAGAAACAGCACCAAGTTGGCTATAAATATACCTTCAAATCCCAGAATATTTACTTACTAAATTTTCTGAATCTTCTTCTTCTTCTTCTGCACAAAATATTCCAGTGTGTTTTACGACCATCGAGTGGTTCGCCGATCACCAGGTATCCGGGGTGCTTCAGCCTTAGTCCGTGCGGCTCTCTCCTATCCCCGGCGCGCGCGCTCGCGTGCGTGCCGGGTGATTAACGAACCCCGGCGCGGAAAGCGCCAAGGAATACTAAATTGAAAGCCTGCCCCACGCGCCCCGTCGCGGTGCGCGCGGGGGGACTTGTGCTTCTTTTAAAACACAAACGACTCTCGGCAACGGATATCTCGGCTCTCGCATCGATGAAGAACGTAGCGAAATGCGATACTTGGTGCGAAATGGGATACTTGGTTCGCCGATCACCGATACACTGGTGAGTTAAATCGTTCTATCTTGGGAGGATATATTCCAGAACCTCGGGTACTTGAGGGGAATAATTTCCTTAAGGACACACTGTGTATTCAGTGGGCTCGATTTGTTCCTACAACGTTTTCAGAATTTATTTTGAACAAGTTTACTATTTTTCGGAATTTAATTTCTATTAATTTTCTGTTTTTGTTTTCAAAAAGATTGTTATTTAATTTATTTTCAGCAATACAGATATATAACAATTTTAAGGAAATTAAATTTATTATATTCTGTATTCTGTCTGAATTTTACTATTCTGATTTGAAGATATAAAAACTTCATCAGGATATTGAAATTCAGAAAACGATTTGAAGAACATAAAAACTTCATCGTTTTTCTGTAAAACAATATATAAAAACCTTAGTTGTTTTTATTACGTACTGTTTATTGATTACAGTATTATTTACTGTTTTGGTTTTGCCGTTAATTGATTTCTTCTGTTGTTGACAGTAAGAAATGGCAAATGAAAATGGAAATCCTTCTGCGACTGTTGGTGCAACGACGATAGCCTCGTCAAGCCGCACTGTTGTTCCTCCGGCTGAGAAACCGGGGAAATTTTTCGGAACCAACTTTAAAGGATGGCAGCAAAGGGTGTTCTTCTGGCTTACCACACTTGGTATGCAGAAATTCACTAGTGAAGAGCCTCCAGTGCCTGCTACGGACATGTCGGACAATGAAAAGTTCATGGTTGTTGAGGCGTGGAAGCAGGCAGATTTTCTTTGCAAAGGCTATATTTTAAGTGCTTTAGAAGATGACTTGTACAATGTGTACAGTGCAATGAATACTTCGAAAGAATTATGGGACGCACTTGAGAAGAAGTACAAGACAGAAGATGCATGCTTGAAGAAGTTTGTGGTTGCCAAGTTTCTAGATTATAAAATGATAGACAGCAAAACTGTGGGAACCCAAGTACAGGAGCTTCAACTTGTTTTTCGCGACCTTATTGCTGAAGGTATGGTCGTAAATGAAGCAATTCAAGTGGCTGCTATGATTGAAAAATTGCCTCCTTCGTGGAGAGATTTCAAGAACTATCTTAAGCACAAGCGCAAAGAAATGAAGTTGGAAGATCTTGTGATACGTCTAAAGATCGAGGAAGACAACAAAACAGCCGAGAAAAAGTCTCGTGGAAATTCAACGATCATGGGAGCTAATATCGTTGAGGAGACTGCTCCAAAAAGTAAGAAGAGGAAGAGGTCTTCTGGACAAACTAAGGAGCAGAACAAAAAGAAATTCAAGGGCAGCTGCTACAATTGTGGAAAAGTTGGTCACAAGAGCCCTAATTGTCGTCTCCCGAAAAAGGATAATAAGAAAGGACAAGCCAACATAGTGGAGAAGAACAATGACATTGATGATCTTTGCGCAATGCTTTCGAAATGCAACCTAGTTGGAAATCCGAAGGAGTGGTGGATTGACTCTGGAGCCACTCGACATGTTTGTGCTGTCAAAGAGGCATTTGCGGCTTACTCTACTACTGGTCCCGAAGAAGAAATTTCCATGGGAAATAATGCAACAGCCAAGATTGAAGGTTATGGAAAGATATTCCTGAAGATGACTTCCGTCAACGTGTTAACGCTCAACAACGTTCTTCATGTTCCTACTATTAGGAAGAATTTAGTTTTTATTTCTTTACTTGTAAAAAATGGATTCAAATGTGTATTTGTTTATGATAAAGTTGTTGTAAGCAAGAACGAAATGTATGTTGGAAAAGGCTACCTCACGGAGGGCCTTTTCAAACTCAATGTAATGGTTGTTGACAGTATGAATAAAATTTCAGCTTCTTCTTATTTATTGGAGTCAAATAATTTATGGCATATTCGTTTAGGACATGTCAATTATAAAACCTTGTGGAAGTTAATTAATTTAGAAGTATTGCCTAAATTCGAGTGTAATAAATCGAAATGTCAAATATGTGTTGAATCCAAGTTTGTAAAACATCCTTATAAGTCTGTTGAAAGGAATTCAAATCCTTTAGACTTAATTCATACTGACATTTGCGATATGAAGTCGACACCATCTAGAGGTGGAAAAAAGTATTTTATTACTTTTATTGACGATTGCACTAGATATTGCTATGTTTATTTGCTTAATAGTAAGGATGAAGCAATTGAAGCATTTAAGCAATACAAGAATGAGGTATAAAATCAATTGAATTAAAAGATCAAAATGATTAGAAGTGATAGAGGTGGAGAATATGAATCTCCGTTTGCAGAAATATGTTCGGAATATGGAATTATCCATCAAACTACTGCACCTTACTACA
>NW_017670670.1:502644-509158 GCF_001879085.1 Nicotiana attenuata
GACCTATCTAGAGAGGACAGTTGAAAGATACATCAAAGGAAATAGGGTTAAAGGCCTAGGACAAGTCATCATGGCGGTAACTCTACCTAGCAGACTGGAGATCCCAAGAGCTAGGTTCAAAGAGATCAAACAAAGTTATGAATGACGGTTCAACATTGTCAACTAACTCAACCCATTCTCGTGATGAAGACAATGTTCAAAAACGAGGTAAAGCATTAAGGCTTTTTTTTTATGAGTCAATAAAGCTTAAAGCTTTTTAATGATTTGCTAAGTCTGGCAGGATATGACCAGATAGTGTGTCTTTAGGATTACACGTTTAGGAATCACCTATATGAGTGTGAAGTGTAAGCCGCTTCAAGGAGAATGAAAGTAAAGGCCCATTCTCTAAGCACTCATGAAACCAGGCGGTGTTCATGGCTGAAACGAACACAACCGTGAGAACCATAGATGGTTAAGGATTAATTGTGTGACTTATGTTATCTAGGTATACAACAAAGCTCGATGGTTCAAAGATATCAAATCTACCGATTGACCGAGTATATCCGATATAAGTTCACTACGAAAAGTTCAAAGGGAAACCTACTTATCCAGATGCAATCAATTCTTGCTTGTAAAACACACACACGTCCGTGCATTCCTTTGAGTTATAGCCATTCCCCATTCATGTGGGAGATAGTTGGGTTTGTTATTAATAAATAACAACAAAAGAGGTGTGAATGGAAAATGGTGGGAAAAGAAATGGAGGGAAGTTGTCCCGACCTGGATTCCCCACTCTCGGGAGTCGTGATGACGCCTACTAATGAGAGCTAGGCAAGCCAATTTTAATTACCTTTCCATTAATGACATAATTCCTTTTAACAATTATCGGCAATAATACAAAAGTAACGAAATTAAATAATAAGCGGAAGTCTCAATATTATAGAGAAATTAATAAAAATGCGGAAAATCCCAACAAAAGCCTCCACCCAAGACTGGTGTCACAGTTTCACAGACGGTCTAAGAGTACGACACCTAAAGGTCTGAAAGAAATAACTCGACACTGTCTCCAGAAATACAGGAAAGAAACAGGAATATAGATGAAAGGAGACGCCAGGGCTTGCGAACGCCTGCAAGGCTACCTCGGGTCTCGCTGGGCTGAAAGCGTACTCCCACACTACTGCTGCTGCTGCCCGAAGCTTGGATCTGTGCAAAATAGCACAGAGTGTAGTATCAGCACAACCGACCCCATGTGTTGGTAAGTGCCTAGCCTAACCCCGGCGAAGTAGTGACGAGGCTAGGACCAGACCACCAAATAAACCTGTGCAGATATATATACAAGTACAACGGAGACGTAGCAAGAAAATAACAATTTAAGATGGGGAAGGGAGCATGCTTCAGGGGCAACGTTAGAAATAGAATTTCAGGAATAATAAAGCGTGCATCTACAATTTAACTTCTAGCAGTAAATGAAGAGATAAGGCAACTTTCATTTTCAACTCATCTTGTTGCAGACATGCAACCCGATCCCATTTCTCAATATCTCGTGGTAGGCGTACCACCCGCTCCCATTCCAATATCACTCGTGGTAGGCGTACCACCCGCTCCCATTTCAATAAATCAATAGTTCCTCTAAAAGAAAATTTACTCTAACAAACGCAACAATTAATACGAGTTTATAAGACAACAAGTACACAAAATTTATGACTTACTAAGGAAAACAAATAACGACAAATAGCAATTTATTATGGATTATAAGGAGGGGGGGGGGGCAATTAGGCAATTTAGTAATTTATATGTTGAATGTCACGTAGCAATTAGGTCACATAATCATGTAGCAATTAAGGCATAAATTCAAGACATAACGTTGCGCAAGGACACCTTGGTTCAATAATAACAAGTAACACGATAAAGGGAAATGTCAACGTAGAGAATCACAGGAATAATGGAATAAGACAAGTAATGCACTTGAGCTGATAACAACAAGAAAATCAATAAATAGAAGTAAAGGACAACATAACTCAATCGTCAGCAAGGAAATCAGGAAAATCAAAGACAAATGCACGGTATCACCCTTCGTGCTTTTACTCTCATACTCACCAAGCAATTAGAATAACAAAATGTGCACGGTATCACCCTTCGTGCTTTTACTCCCTTTCCTCAAATAAAATCAATAGAATGGCATGGAATGGTACATCGTGCGGCACGGCATCACCCTTCGTGCTTTACACTCTGTCCTCTCCTTCGTGCATAACACTCACATCATGGCACAGAATGTCCCTTCGTGCATTAGTAATCATATCATGGCACGGAATGTTCCTTCGTGCATTAGTATTCATATCTTGGCACGGAATGTTCCTTCGTGCATTAGTTTTCATATCACAATCGTGCACGGCATCACCCTTCGTGCTTTATCACTCGCCGTCACCCAAACAACAATCACAAACAATGGGGCGAGGGAATAGACAAACAAAATAGGAATCCCAGCAAGGGAACAAAAACAACAATTTTAATAACCCGGCAAGGGAGAAAAAGTCTACCAAACAGCAAAACATCCCGGCAAGGGAATAACCAATAACTCATTAGCTTTCGTTCATTTCTTACTTCACATCTCACTTTATCACTTGAGCCAATGCTCCCAAGAATTTTACAATTTATAATTTTCTTCTCATACCCTTCCATCACATAGGAATCATCAACTAAGCATGGAAAGCACAACAAGATAAGAATAAACACAACATAAGGACTCACGGTCATGATAGACACCAGTGTATAGATACTCGTCACCATGCCTATACACCGTACTCGACAATTAGCAAGTAGCAAACAAGACTCAACTACTATTCCCTCAAGCTAAGGTTAAACCAAACACTTACCTCAACTTCCACGGCCAAATCAATCCACAACCACTGCTTTCCCCCTCGAATTCGGCTCCAACACAATCAAATCTATACAATAATGACTTCATAATATCAATATATGCTAAACAAATCAAACCCAATGTCTAATTATAGATTTCCAAAATCCAAAAATCCCAAAATTGCCCCCGGGCCCGCTTGGTCAAAACATGAGGTTCGGACCAAAATCAAATCCCCCATTCACTCACGAGCCCGAATATAAAATTTATTTTCAAATTCGACCCCAAAACGAGGTCTAAATCAAGAAAAATTAAAAAGCCCTAACTCTACCCACTTTCCCCCAATTTCAACCCTAGATACATGATTTAAGCCTTGGAGTTTGATTAATAATGATGGAAAATGAAGAAAACAAGTTGGAATTTACTAACCCAAGTGGTCTTGAAGAAAAGAGGCTTGAATGGACGTCTAAGTGCTTGGAGAAGAAAGGAGTTCGTGTATTTTTGAAGGAATCCCGTAGCTACTATTTCTGAAAATTAACATTTAACTGGGCAAAATTTGCCCTTCGCGTTCGCGGGAAGGGAGCCGCGTTCGCGAAGGGTTGACCTAACTGAGCATCGCGTTCGCGATTGGGGAGGACGCGAATGCGAAGAGAAAAAGGCTGGGGTCCAAGATTTAGGTCTATGCGAACGCGTGAAGGCCCACGCGAACGCGATGAAGAAGGCTACAAGGCTACGCGTTCGCGAACCTGTGAATGCGAACCCGAAGAGGAAATTACTGGGGTCCCAAGCTTGGCTTACGCGAACGCGTGAAGAGATACGTGATCGCGAAGGAAGAAAATCAAAGGCATCGCGAACGCGGCGGTAGTGACGCGAACGCGAAGGAGGAAGGACTCACAGCTATGCGAACACGGGTGATGCTCCGCGATCGCGAAGAAGGTTTTTCTGCAACAGCTGGAGCTTATTTTTCTGCAACTTTTCTAAGTTAAAAACCACCCCGAACACCTCCGAAAACATCCCGAGCCCTCGGGGCTCCTAACCAATCACACACACTAACTCAACCACACCCCACGAACTTAACCGTGCGATCAAATCGCCAAACTAACATCAAGAACGAGGAATCAAACCTCAAAATCACTAGTTTTTCTTCAAACTTCATAAACTCTCAAATTTAGAATTTCAAGTCCGGAACACGTCAAATGACGTCCAATTTCAACCAAATTTCACAGAAAGCGCTTAAACCATATATAAGACCTATACCGGGTGCCGGAACCAAAAATACGGGCCCGATACCAACACGTTATAAACCATTTTCATTTCAAATTTCTTTAAAAATTTCAGAAAAACAATTTCTTTTAAAAATTCATTTCTCGAGCTCGGGACCTCGGATTTCGATTCCGGGCATACGCCCAAGTCCCATATTTTCCTACGGACCCTCCGGGACCGTCAAATCACGGGTCCGGGTCCGTTAACCCAAAATATTGACCGAAGTCAAATTTATTCATATTAATATCAAAAATTAGCATTTTTCACAATGAATTCATATTTAAGCTTTCCGGCTACGCAACCGGACTGCGCACGCAAATCGAGGCAACCCTAAATGAGGTTTTCAAGGCCTCGAAAGTACAGAATGGGTAAGGAAACAAGTGATGACCCTTTGGGTCGTCACATTCTCCACCTCTAAAACAATCGTTCGTCCTCAAACGGACAAAAGAAAGAAGTACCTGAGTCGGGGAAAAGATGAGGATAACGACTCCGCATGCCAGACTCGGACTCCCAGGTCGATGCCTCAGGAGGCTGACCTCTCCACTGAACACGAACAGAAGGGAAACTCTTGGATCTCAACTGACGAACCTGCCGGTCCAAAATAGCTACCGGCTCATCCTCATAAGACAGATCCTTGTCCAACTGGACAGTGCTAAAATCTAACACGTGGGCTAGATCGCCGTGATACCTCCGAAGCATGGATACATGAAAAACTGGATGCACGGCTGACAAGCTAGGCGGCAAGGCAATCCTATAAGCCACCTCTCCCACACAGTCGAGAATCTCAAATGGGCCAATGAACCTAGGGCTAAGCTTGCCTTCTTTCCAAATCTCATCACGCCCTTCATAAGCGACACTCGGAGCAATTTCGCTCACCAACCATGAAAGCCACATCTCGGACCTTGCGGTCTGCATAACTCTTTTGCCTAGACTGGGCTGAACGAAGCCTATCCTGAATGATCTTGACCTTGTCCAAAGCCTCCTGAACCAAATCTGTACCCAACAACCGAGCCTCTCCCGGCTCAAACCATTCCACTGGAGACCGACACCGCCTACCATATAAAGCCTCATAAGGGGCCATCTGGATGCTCGACTGGTAGCTGTTGTTGTAGCAAACTCCGCTAAAGGCAAGAACTAATCCCACGAGCCTCCAAAGTCAATAACGCAAGCCCAGAGCATATCCTCCAAAATCTGAATAGTCCGCTCGGACTGACCGTCTGTCTAGGGATGAAATGCGGTGCTCAACTCAACCCGTGTGCCCAACTCTCGCTGAACTGCTCTCCAGAAGCGCGAGGTAAACTGCGTACCCCGGTCCGAAATGATAGATACCGGCACACCATGAAGGCGAACAATCTCCCGGATATAGATCTCAGCTAACCTCTCGGATGAATAGGAGACTGCCACAGGAATGAAATGCGCAGACTTGGTCAGCCTAACAACAATGACTCAAACTGCATCGAACTTCTTTCGGGTCAACGGAAGTCCAGTAACGAAGTCCATAGTGATCCTCTCCCACTTCCACTCGGGAAGCTCAATCCTCTGAAATGAACCACCAGGCCTCTGATGCTCATACTTAACCTGCTGACAATTCAATCACCGCGCCACATATGCCACAATATCCTTCTTCATTCTGCGCCACCAATAGTGCTGCCTCAGATCCTGATACATCTTCGCGGCGCCCGGGTGAATAGAATACCGGGAGCTATGGGCCTCCGCTAAGATCAACTCTCGAATCCCATCAACATTGGGCTCACAAACTCGCCCCTGCAGTCTCAAGACACCATCATCATCTAAGGTCAACTTCTTGGCACCTCCACGCTGCACCGTATCTCTCAGGACACACAAATGGGGATCATCAAACTGCCGATCACGGATACGCTCCAATAATGAAGAACGAGCAACCGTGCAAGCTCACACTCGGCTAGGCTCAGAGATATCCAACCTCACAAATCGATTGGCCAAAGCCTGAACATCCAAAGCAAGCGGCCTCTGGCTGGCCAGAATATAAGCAAGACTACCCATGCTGGCGGACTTCCTACTCAATGCATCGGCCACCTCATTGGCTTTCCCCGGGTGGTATAAAATGGTGACATCATAATCCTTCAACAACTCCAACCATCTCCTCTACCTCAAATTCAACTCCTTTTGCTTGAACAAGTACTGAAGACTCTTGTGATCAGTGAACACCTCATATGCCACGCCATACAAATAATGCCTCCAAATCTTCAATGCGTGAACTATGGCTGCCAACTCCAAATCATGCACTGGATAGTTCTTCTTATGAATCTTCAACTGCCTCGAAGCATAGGCAATGACCTTGCCATCCTGCATCAACACTGCACCAAGCCCAACACGGGAAGCATCACAGTAGACTGTATAAGGCCCTGAACCTGTGGGCAGAACCAACACCGGTGCCGT
>NW_017670671.1:0-31175 GCF_001879085.1 Nicotiana attenuata
GGGATCGTGTTCGGAGGTCGTGTACCAAGTCCGGATGTTAAAAGAGGACGAAATAAGTTCACTCTAAGAAAATTACACTGCCGCGCCGCATGGGAAGCCGCATGGCGCGGCGCAACAATGTAAAATGATGCCTGATGCGAAAAGTTGAGGCTGCTGATAATTTCCACTAGCGCGCCGAATGGTGCGGCGCGGCTGTACAAAATTTACAGAGCCAGTGTCCTTTTTCACATTGGAGAAGGTATAATTGTTTGGGCCCAACCCTACTTGGTATATATACATGGGAAAATGGTATTTTGAGGCAGGAGGACGTTTTTGAGAGGAAAACACAAGCACAGAGCTGCCATAGAGGCCGGGTTTCATCTTTTCTTCCACCAACTTAGTAATTTTTATGTTTCTTTGTATGATTTGTTGTTTTGCTACCATGTCTATGTGGAGCTAAACTTCATGTTCTAGGATTGTGGTTCTTTCAAGACTATTGTTATTCGAATATTGATTTTGATTTCTTAGTTTATAATATTGGTTTATTTATTTAATCCTGCACTTAATTATTTGATTGCTTGATCACCAATTGAATACTATCTACGAATCTTGAATTGAACTCGAAAGTGGGAATTCTAGATTGCATATAGGATTGAGTAGAGCAAGCTCTTGAACCTGGGGATCGGGGAACGGATTCGCGGTTAGAATAGACATATACCTAATTGCCTTGCTTGGTTGATATACAGGATTATAAATGCGTTCTTGTTGATTCTAACTCCATAGACATATAGGCATTAGGTTAGCTTGAATAGGCGAGTAAGAACTCGACAGATTCTTATGAGCAATATTAACCCTGTCAACCAATAAACTAGATAAATTAATTAGACAATTCAATTGAAGAATACAATAGGAATGTTAGATAGCCCATAACCCTAGATCGTTTTCATTACATTGATATCATAAAAATCTGCTCTTATTCTGTTCAAAGTTTATTATTTATATTTCTTTATTTAATTAGTATCGAATCAAATACTTCTAGGTTTAATTCTTGTATAGATAATTAGGATAGTCTAATTTAGTTAATAGTTAATCACAAGTCCTCGTGGGAACGATACTCTACTCACTACTTTATTACTTGACGATCACGTGCACTTGCGTGAGTGCGTTTGGCCGCAGCAGCCCACACGCCCGTCACCTAGCATGTGCGTCACCTCATCATCAATCACATAGCACATAATTCGGGGTTTCATACCCTCAGCACTAGGTTTAGAAGAGTTACTTAACCAAGCAAGCCAAGCGATTCCAAGAATTCCATCACGCACGTAGCAACCTTCGAACGCCTCAAAACTAGCCAAAAGACACTCAAATACATCAAATAAAGCCCAAGAAAACAGTTCCAAATGATAAAAGATCGAATCCTAAATCAAATCTCAAATCCGACCAAAAATTACACCCGAGCCCGCACCTCGGAACCTGACAAAACTTACAAAATCCGACGACTCATTCAATTACGAGTCCATCCATACCAGTTTTACTCAATTCCGACTCCAATTCGATGTTCAAAACTCAAAAATGCATATTATGAAACTTTAGGCCAAAACCCCCAATTTCCTCCTTAAAATTCATCAACCAAAAGTTAAAATCAAAGATAAATTCATGGAATATAACCAAAAATCGAGTATAGAATACTTACCCCAATTTATATGGTGAAAATTGCTTCAAGAATCGCCTCAATCCGAGCTCCACAGCTCCAAAAATGTGAAAATGGCTGAAACCCTCGAAATAGAGTACTTAATACTTCTGCCCAGACATCCTCTTTCGCGAACGCGGTAATACCATCGCGTTCGCGATGAACAAAATAATCTGCCACCATAACACACTTCGTGTTCACGGTAAACACCTCGCGAATGCGACTCAGAGCTGACTCAGACCTTCGTGAACGCGATCCCTCGTACGCGAATGCGAACGCAAACGCAAAAAAGACTTGCCCCAACTCTACACGAACACGAACCAATACTCACGAACGCGATAAAGGAATTGCTATTGCCATCAAAATACTGTACGCGTGACACATGCCCCGCGAACGCGATAAAGGACTGAGACACCAGATACCAGCAGAATAGATCACTGGAAAGTGAAGGAAAAATGGTCCGAAATTAATCTGAAATACGCCCGAGCCCTTCGGGACTCCATCAAAACGTACCAACAAGTTTTATAACATAACATGGAACTACTCGAGGCCTAATAACACACATAACAATATCGAAATGATGAATCACACCTCAATTCGAAATCAATGAACTTTGAAACTTTATCTTCCACGACCGATGCTGAAACCTATCAAATCACGTCTGATTGGCCTCAAATTTTGCACACTAATCACATTGGATATTACGGACCTGTTCCAACTTTTGGAATCGAAATCCGACCCTGATATCAAAAAGTCTACTCCGGCCAAACTTTCCAAAATTTTAACTTTTGCCGTTTCAAGCCATTCTTTATTACGGACCTCCAAATCACAATCCGGACGCGTTCCTAAGTCCAAAATCACCCAACGGAGCTAACGGAACCATCGGAAATACAATTCAAGGTCAATTACTAAAAAGTCAAACTTGGTCAAACCTTTCCAATTTAAAGCTTCTAGCTGAGAATCATTCTTCTAATCAATTCCGAATAAGATTAAAACCAAAGCCGACGATTCATATAAGTCACAATACATCATACGGAGATACTCATGCCCTCAAACAATCGAGCGAAGTGCAAATGTTCAAAACGACTAGTCGGGGAGTTACAGTTATTCTTTATTCAGAATGAATGACAATACCTTAAGAATTTAAGTTTTGTTAATACATATAACTTTAAACCTATATCTCAAACGCATTCAAAACAAATTAAGGGCAGTCCGATGTAAGACGTATTCCGCATTCACGCAGGGTTCGATTAAGAATCGCAATCCAATGGGGCGTGGTGTATGCATCATACTCTTACATATGGTTGGTGACTGCTGCCACCATTTGAACATGCGGCTTATAAGTCACAAGAAATAGCTTTACTTTTGTACCAAGGTTCCCCTTAATACATGCATTCAGATTGATACTCCCTCTGTCGCAAATTAACAATTACTTTAGTTCAAAAAATTTTCAAAATAATTGTCATTTTAAGAATTTAAGAATAAATTTGGTAATTATTTTTAATTATACTCTTAATATTAAGGAAATAATAATTTTTTAAATCTGCTCAATACTCAAAAAATATTTAATAAGGATAACTTAATCAATTATACATTGTATTTATTATTTTCTTTATAAGCATAAAAAAAGCTAAAGTAATAGTAGTTAAAATAGAACGGCTTGAGTATATTTTAATTTTAAAGGGGCGGCTATTTCAGTATGATTAACAGAAAGACAAAGGTGCTTTGGTGGGGTCTTAGGTGGGATCTCTTGTCTTTAACAAAACCATGGGCCTAATTAGTGGGGAAGTATTAGTAGCATCTCTCATTTTATAAAAACCAGCCACTTACATAGGGACACAACTAGAGAAAGCAATCAGCAGATAACGCACCAATGGACAAATTGAACGTAGAAAGCATAACAAAAGCTACAATGGAGAAGTTGAAGGAGATAAAACCAGAAAATATGGTGGAAAATGCAAAGGAGATTGTCAAAAAATCAACACCAATTCTTGCAAATTTTGTAAAGACATCGTTTGACTGGTTATTGGAAAGAATTCCTCAGCATCCAATGATATCTACTACAAAGGAGAAGATGAGTAATTGGATGAAAAAATCCCCACTATCTTTTACCAATATTTCTATTGGTTCTGTGCTCATTTTGTTGTTCTATTGGTGTTGTAAAGGAAAAGGGAAGACGATGAAAGCTCCTGGCAAGAAAAATGCAAGGATATCAAGGAGTTCTTTTGAGAGTAACCCTAAATCTTATTTCCGCGATCTTCGTTCCAAGAAATCTTCATAATGGGTTCGATTTCCAGTAATCTTAAATCTTATATCCTCATTCTCCGTTGCTTGAATTTTTACTTTTAGTTGTTGATGAGAGTTCAATTTTTCGTCTTGTAATCCCGTCCTTCATTTCCTCCTTAATTACCGCCTTATGTATAATTTTTTTTTTTTTTTTTTTTAAAGTTGCATTCCAAGAAAGCCTAATTTTGATATCTTTATATCAGTGTATGTTTTTTCAAGTAAATTTGATTTTTTATTGCAGTAGGCTTCAATATTTTCTGAATTATTGCGGATATAGTTCATGTGTAACATTTCTTATAATGTTATGTAAATTGGAAAAGAACTACTAGTAGTGATTTTGTGGAAAAAATTATCATGCTATTTGTTGGCGAGCCCTTTACTTGAGTAGCACTATTTTAACGTGAGAGCAAATATATGTTATGGTAGCTGACAGAGGTACTGATTCAACTCTGATCACGCCCAACTATGCCTTATAAAAAGAACTAAGCAGTCGTTGCAAATATAATCCGGTTTACAAGTGCGGAGTTGAATTCCACAGAGAACTAAGGCTTAGCTACAGCTGTTCACTATCACCAAGAAGACAAGCTTGAACAATTCATAACTTATCGATATTAAGATTCTTAACTAACAAATTAAAATAGTAAATTAACAACTAAAGATACTAAGGGTTAGAGACAAGATTAAGGAGGTCTTGAGTTTTGATTTCCCCTATTGTCGGAATCCTTCCCGCTACGTTTTCTATAAATTCGCCTAAGTATTCTCTACAGATCATGAGCACTCTGACTGTCGTAACTCTTTCCCGAGTAATTACTACAATTTACTAGACATATTCTCCCGAATTACGCTAGATGGCATTAAGTACGGGTTACTCGGATCGCACCCAAGGTTTCGTTATCCCTAATCCCACCTTTAAACCTTCTGTATTAATCCCTCATATACGTTAGGAATGATGTTGTTCAACAACTACTCAAATATGCAATCTCTCCCGAGTAATACACACTAAATAGGCACAGTCGATGGAGAGCTCTTCAACCAACCACAATAATAACGTAGTTGAACAAATAGAGAAAATACTACAACAAATCTATATTAACGTAACATGAAAATCATCCTCCAATAGGTTCCATCAAAATCCTAGATAACAAATTAGCTATTCATAATAGTATGCATAATTACAATACTAGAATTCATAACCAATAATGAAAATAGGAAGAAGGAAGTGAAAAACTCGTAGAAGAATTCTCCGCCTTGCTCCTAGTGTGTTCTTGCCTCCTTAGGTCGAATCCCCGGTCTCTTTAGCCTCCTTAGGTCTAAATTGTTTTAAAATCATGTCAAAGGTGTGTCAAAATACCGTTTTCCATGTATATATACAAAGTAGGGTCGGGCCCAAATAATTACACCTTCTCCAACGCGAAAAAGGACACTTTTCCCGGACAGGACGTGTGCGGCCGCGGTTGGACCGCGGTTGGACCATGCATATCTACTTTGACTCTGCCTGACGAGCGCGGCCTGAGCGCGGCCGCGCACTTGACGCGCACTTTTCACCCTGTTCTTTTGGAAATTTGGGAAAACATAAAACATGAAAGTTGTAGCCCTTTGAGTTAGATTTCCAACCATATATTGTGGAGCCCAAATGAAGTTCTGAACGAATAGTTATGTGAATTTTACTAGACAGTATGCAATATGCCTACTCGATTCGTCGTTCGTTCTTAACTATCATCCGTTGATCCCCGAACACGACCCCGGCTTAATTTTTTGGGCTTTTACTCAGACTTCAAAGCTCCAAATCACTTGAATTCATTCCATAACATCTACATAGCTCAGAATCACTCCTACAAGGCATTAAACACACCATTAGTGCAAAACACTAGCGATTAAAGCTCAAACTCAATCAAAATGCAGTAAATTGGAATGTAATAATCGACTAAAATACGTAATTATAGCCTATCATCAAACTCTCACCTCATTATAAGTACATAAGATTTTTTTTCTTGAAAATCTAGGTTTCAATTCCTTAACTAGTCATTCACTCCATCCAAATTTAATTGAGTTAACAACAGTTTGGTTTTTGCTAGGGGTGACAAATGGGTTGTTTGGGCTAGTCAAGATGTGCTAACTCATTGCCCAATCCTGCCCAAAGTTCATTTGGGTGGCTAAACAATGGGAAGTAACCCAACCAGCTCAAATTGGCCCAAATCTTTACAATATTCTCAATTTTTAAACAAGTATATATAAAAATTACCTTATGTTTTGGAATAAATGACAATTTATGCCAAACGATTTCTTTCCTCAATTTGAATTTCGAATTTTATTTGATAGTTCTTCATCTTATAATACTTACAAAGATCAGAATAACAAAAAAAAATAATAGTAAAATTAGAACTTCCTACCCACCTCCCACCACCCCAACTCCAACCTAAGTAGAAATATTATTTAGAGTACTTTATTTTAATGTTGTAGATAGAGTATTTCATTTTTCTTCAACAAAATAATTTTTTTTTATGATGTAGAAAAAGTATTTTTTTTTTTTTTGGTAGGAAAGATAGGCAATATTATACATAGCAAACATTTACATGAGTTTAGAGTCGTAGATGCCTACAAGGCATCATTTGTACAAAAGTAGAACTAGATTGGTGTCTTCCCCCTAATGGAGAGACAACCCTATTACATAAACTATTACACATTGTAGATGTTTCAGACGAACTAGAGAGAGAATGACTAACATTCCTACTAACATGCCGTGTAGTCCTACTATGGAGTGTGCCTTGGTAATCTTGTAGATAACAAGACATTACAAAAAAAAGGGGCGAGTCAAAAAGTAGGCATTGCTCCGCTTCTTGTGTTGCACCATATTTGGCTAACTTATCTGCTACATCATTCTGCTCTCTATAGATAACTTGTACAGAAGCTCTATCCAGCTGTTGGAGCAATGACCTGCAATCATGAATAATGTTAATACATTTCATAGCTGGTGATTTCAACATACCAATTATATTTTGTGCATCCGTCTCTATGATCAGTGGTAGGAGCCTCCGTTTGACGACAATTTGTAACCCTTTGAGGAGTGCGAGCAGTTCTATTTGAATAGGGTCCCCTTGCCTGATAGATGCCGCAAAGCCTATGATCCAATTACCTTGATGATCGCGAATAATTCCCCCAATCCCATAAGTGCACAGATCCGGGTTGCAAGATCCATCAATATTTAATTTATAACACATATGATCCGGTGGGTGCCATTTAATATAGATAGGAGTCTTTGCTTTCTTCTTAATAGAGTGATTTGTTAAGAAGTAAAATTCAACTACCTTTTGTAGTAAAGCACACATATTTAATTCATATACTTTATGGTCATAAACCAACTTATTCCTTCTAATCCAAATTTCCCATAAAGCAAACGGAATGAAAGTTGTAGAAGGAATGTTGTAAGGTATGGTTGACATTGGCGTATGCATAAATTCATACAACCAATTCATAATATCATCTTTAGAGGCAGAAACTGGAATGGTGGGAGATGTTATTCTAAGGTCATCCCAAAGAAGGATTGCCTTAGTACAAAATTTGAAAAGGTGCACAATTGATTCAGTGTCTTGATGACATTGAGGGCAACTATTAGAATTAATAATACCTATACGTGTAAGATACTCAGCTATAGGGAGTCTATTATGACATAGCAACCAAAGAAAGAAGGATATTTTATGTGGGATCGGAAGTTTCCAAAACCAGTAGTAGGACTTAGGAGATGGTGAATTAGTGGATGTATCCAAATTAGTTAAACACCGATACATAGATTTAACGGAGAACATCCCAGTGTTTGTTAAGTTCCAGTATATTTTATCATAATTGGAAGATTCAGTAGGCAAATAAAAATTATTTATAATAGAACTAATAGATCTCAAACGGCATGGTGTCAAGGTGCCATTTATGATCAAAGTAGTAGTTGGAAACTAATTTTTTATCCTCAGATTGGGGCATGGGTCCATGAACAAAGTCTCTAAGTGTAAAATTATGTATGAGCCAAGGGTCAGTCCAAAACTTGACATGTTGTCCTGTTACAATATTCTATTTATAACCTAGTCGACAATATTTCCAGCCCGTAATAATATTACGCCAAGTAGTAGAGCTGTTATATCGTGGTAGTGAACCAGGTCTTACATGATTCTGTAGAAGGACTTGTGCCCATAATTCATAGGGATTCTTAAACATTCTCCATGCAAGGCTTGCATGGAGTGACTTATTTTTTATAGCAAGACTTTGTATACCTAGGCCTCCCAATTCCAAAGGCTGCGTGACTGATGACCACTTGAGGAGGTGTAGTTTTTTCTTTTGCACAGTTGTGCCCCACAAGAAATTCCTTGGTACCTATTAAGGAGGCTTAGATATAAGTAGGTATTTTTATGAATTGCATCAAATGATTTGGAAGGTGATTAAGGGTCGATTTTATTAAAGTTAATCTACCTGCTCTAGATAGAAAATTAGTTTTCCAACCAGCCAGTTTAGTCTTGAAATTATCCAGGAGGAACTGATAATCAGATTTTGTAGGTTATCGGTACGGAGACGTCTGTACTTATCCCCCAAAGGCTGCCAAGTTAGGAAAAAAAAATCTCCCCTTTGTTCTTTCTTGTCGTGCGGTTTGGTTTCTCAATGCTAATTGAACTTCTACTCTGTTTCTTCGCAGAATGGCGAGAACACGCGCTTCCTCATCTTCAGATCAGCAGTCCGAGCCCCAGGCAGCTCCCGCTAGGGGTAGAGGACGAGGCCGTGCTAGAGGCCGAGGTAGGGGCAGAGCTCAGCCCCGAGCAGCAGCGCCAGCAGCGGAGCCCCAGGTCGGTTTATAGCCACCCCAGTTCTTCAGGACGCTTTGGTCAGATTGGTGGGCTTTGTGGAGAGCGTCACTAGAGCGGGTTTGCTTCCAGTAGCACCAGCCACTTCTCAGGCTGGAGGAGGAGCTCAGACTCCTGCTACACGTACTCCGGAGCAGGTAGCTCCCCGGGCTCAGGTTCCAGTGGTTCAGCCAGCTGTGGCAGCTCAGCCGGGTATTGTGACTCAGACCGGCGATGGAGCGGCTATGTCCGCAGATGCTTTGTGGAGACTGGATAGGTTCACCAAGCTCTTCACCACCACATTCAGCGGTGCTTCTTCAGAGGACCCCCAGGATTTCTTGTATAGCTGCCATGAGGTTCTTCTGACTATGGGTATTGTGGAGACCAATGGGGTCGACTTTGCCACTTTTCGTCTAGCAGGATCCGCCAAGACTTGGTGGAGGGATTTCTGTTTAGCCAGTCCTTCAGCAAAGTATATAAATCTGAGATTTTCAGTCATTTGCAAGACGCCAGCGCGGCCGCGCACCAAAATCGTGCGGTCCGCGCTGGGTAGGTTCAGAGAGTTGTTTTTCCTCCCTTCCTCGGTGCGGCCACGGGGCACTTTTGCGCGGTCCGCGCCAGTCCTTTAGCAAAGTATATAAATCTGAGATTTTCAGTCATTTTACACTTTTTCAAAACCCAAAACATAAGAGGCGATTTTCCAAACGATCCTTCTCCTTCAAAACGATTGGTAAGTGATTTCTAACTTATTTTTCTTTGCTTCTTAACATCTTTAAACATAATTCCAACTTCAAAATAAAGGTTTTAATGGGGGAACTTGGGAATATAGGGTAGAACTAGGGTTTCAAAATTAGGGGGTTTTGGACCTCAATTTGAGGTCCGATTCCAAAATAACTTATATATCTGAGTTCTTGGGGGAATGGGTAATCAGGTTTTGGTTCGAACCTCGGGTTTTGACCACGTGGGCCCG
Source organism: Nicotiana attenuata (assembly GCF_001879085.1). Classification (NCBI taxonomy): domain Eukaryota; kingdom Viridiplantae; phylum Streptophyta; class Magnoliopsida; order Solanales; family Solanaceae; genus Nicotiana; species Nicotiana attenuata. Next base: position 9,746 of record NW_017670671.1, read on the forward strand.
GGGGCGTTTTGGGAATTTTTGGGCAAAACTTTGGAAAATTCATTCTTATGCCTTCAAATTGGTTTAACTAGCATTTGTTGATACATTTGAGTAATTTGTGACTAGATTCGAACGGTCTTGAGGTGAATTCGAAGGGTAAAGCTATACTAGAGGCTTGAGTTAAGTTTGGAGCTTTCGAGGTAAGTGTTTGGTTTAACCCTAGCTTGAGGGAATAGGAGTCGAGTCTTGTTTGATAATTGCTAAATGATCGAGTACGATGTATAGGCATGGTGACAAGTTCCTATACATTGGGGTCTAGCATGACCGTGAGTCCTTATATGTGAGTTGTTCGGATGTTGTTATGCTTTCCATGCTATTAATGGCTTCTATACGTGCTAAACACCTTGTGAAAGATATTGTGATTGTAGAACTTCGTGGAGCATTGGCTCGGTCTGAAATACAAATGGTGAGGGTATGTGAACTGAGGAATGCCTTAGAGCTTGACACAAGTGCTAATGAGAGTTAGGATATGAAAATGAAAGAAAAAGAGAAATAACGATTACTCTTGCATGGTTGTTATTGGTTGTTACATATTCTTGTTGGGATTTCTTTCCAAATACTTATTTACTCCCTTGCCCTTTATTTGTGACTGTTGTTTGGGAAAGGTTGAGAGGTATATATTACGGATCGGGTTGCGCGCCGCAATAATGTTATATGTGGATCGGATTTCACGCCGTAACTATGTTATATGTGGATCAGGTTGCACGCCGCAACAACTTTATATGTGGATCGGGTTGCACGCCGCAACAATGTTATATGTGGATCGGGTTGCACGCCGCAACAATGTTATATGTGGATCGGGTTGCGCGCCGCAACAACGTTAATTGTGGATCGGGTTGCACGCAGCAACAATGTCAGTTGTGGATCAGGTTGCACGCCGTAACAGTTGTTGATGCAAATGTGTTTAGTGTTGGTATTAATTTCTTGTTCGCCTTAAATTGTAAGATGCACCTAGATTGATTGCTTCGGATTTACTGTTACTATTGTTATCTCCCCACAACATGTTTCCCCCTCCCATATTTCTAGTGGTTTGGTATCTTGTTTCCGTTGTATATTTATAACTGCACAGGTTTATGTGGTGTCCAGTCTAGCCTCGTCACTACTTCGTCGGGGTTAGGCTAGACACTTACCAGCACATGGGGTCGGTTGTGCTGATGCTACACTCTGTGCATTTTTGCACAGGTCCAGGTTTTGAGCAGCAGCAGCAGCATTAGCACGGGGGCGCACCTTCAGTCCAGAGAGAGATCCGAGGTAGCTTGCAGGCGTCCGCAGGCCCGGCGTCTCCCTTCTATCTTTACATTTTGGCTGTCATCTCATTGTACCCGAGATAAATAGATTATGTTTCTTTCAGACTTTGTATGTAGAACTCCTTAGATGTTCGTGAGTATGTGACTCCAGTCCCGGGGTACAGATATTTTGTGTGGAACTTTTGTATTATTGATCATCTATCTACATTTAAGTCTTCCGCTTATGATTTTAATTCCGTCGCCTTTATTTAATGACGTTAATTGTTAAAAGGGAACAGGTGTTTAATGAATTTGTTAATTAAGTTGGCTTGCCTAGCTCCGTTAGTAGGCGCCATCACGACTCCCGATGGTGGAAAATTCGGGTCGTGATCATTTTAATGAAATAAGTACTTTCTTTTCTTGATGTAAAAAACGTATTTTCTTTTTCACAAAATGAGTACTTTCTTTTCCTGTTGTAAAAAAAAACAAATTCATTTCAACAAAAAGAATATTTTGTTTTCATGTCGTAGAAAAATTATTTTCCTTCATTTCAATAAAATGAGAATCTTTTTTTATTATATTGTGATACCTAAAAAATAGCTCAGTACTATCCTTTATTTTATTGATATAAATTTTATTTGTTATTTTTACTGTTGTCATAATGTGCTTCACCAAACATGGGAAAATTAGAAAATATTTTTCAGGACATGCGTTAACTTGGGCTAGCCCAAAACAACCCATTTTTAAAAAAATTCTAGCCCAGTCCCATCAAAATTTTTGCAGGCTAGGCGAGTCAAAATGAGTTTGGGTTAGTTTTGCTACCCCTAATTTTTGCCATCTCTTGCTGAGTGTTAAGGAATTTTTTTTTTGTTTTGGAAGATTGATATACTCTTCTAAGAATATATGGATGAGGTTTGGCTGTATTGACATACAGGTTGTAAAATAACATTATTGTTAATAAAAAGCAATCAAAGGAATAAATATAGAGTACAGTACTACTCCTATGGGCAAAATTGGAATTCATGCAATTGCATTCATGATTCCTCCACCCACAAGCTTTAGCTACTGTAAATAAATTGTTTTAAAGCTTTGGGCTTGACCAAGAAAGTCTGAGTATTTTACATGGTAATCAGAAAGAATGAAAAAGTGAAAACAGTTGCAGCAAAGCTGTCGCTTTATTATTTGTCACACCCAAATCTCCCTCCGAAAGACATCGTGACCACACCTAGTCTTTACAACTAGGTAAGCCTAATAAATTGCAGAATAACAAAAATGAAAACAGAATTTGCTAACTAGACTGCAATAGATAACTTAAAAAATGATAAAATGCCGCTCGGCATGTATAAGTAATCCAGCACTAGAGTCACATAGAGTTCCCGAAACCCGGTAATCATAAGTCACAAGCTACAGAAGAAAACTAGTATCTCTATACACCAGAATCTAAGAAAGTACGGAAAGGTGAACGACATAGGAGGGAATAGAGGGGAACTCCGGGATCTGCGGACGCGGCAGATATACATTGAAGTTTCCAAATTCTCGTTGCTCACTGATAACGAGGCTGATAAGAAGTACCTGAATCTGCACACAAAACATGTGCAGAAGAGTAGTATGAGTACACCACAACGGTACCCAGTAAGTGGCAAGCCTTACCTCGGTCGAGTAGTGATGAGGTCAGGTCAGGGCCCTACTAGTATGTAATAAATAAGGCAGAAGAATATAGCATTGTAATAACAGACTGGAAATTTAACAAAGAGAAAACCACAGAAAAATAGCAGCACATCACACAGGGATAAATAGCAGGGGATCTCCCGAGATACCTTCTCATAGTCCCAAAAATAATTATCCAAGGAGATCTCCTGAGGAACCGCCTCGTAGTCTCAAAAGTAAATGTGCAGTGAGATCTTCCGAGGTACTGCCTCGTTGTCTCAAAAGTAAATGTGCAGGGAGATCTCCCGAGGTACCGCCTCGTAGTCCCAAAAGTAAACACACAGCTCGAAACCGGTAAATACAACAATTAACAACATGAATTCTGCAATTTAGACTGATATAATCAAGGAAAAACAGGAAATCAACTAAGCATGCTGCACAAAGTTCAAATAAGCATGTAAGACACGTAGACATGCGATATTAGGCTAAACAGGATAACTACACATGCTCGTATAACTCAATTAAGATGAAACATGTCAACAATTAGCCCGTGTACGCACTCGTCACCTCGCATACACAACACTCACATATCACAGAAGTATCACAACAGTACCAAATCCTAAGGGGATTTCCCCCACAGAAGGTTAGGAAAGCCACTTACCTCGAACCAAGCTCAATCAATCAGTAAGAATGCCTTTTCCATGAGTTTCCAACTCCAAATGGCCCAAATTTAGCCAAAAACAATTACATACCATAAATATAACTATATGAGACTAATCTAATTAAGGAAATCAAGACTTTAGCAAGAAATTAGAAAATCGCCCCAAAATGTCGACCCGGACCCACGTCTCAGAATTAGGCAAAAGTCATAAAATACGAACACTCATTCACCCACGAGTTCACTCGTACCAAAATCACTCAAATCCGATACCAAAATCTCAATTAAAACCCAAAAATTTGGTTGAAGAACTATTTTCAATTTTTTTTTTTAATTTCTTAACTCAAATCTGACATTAAAGGACGGAATCAATGATAGATTAATGCAAAATAACCAAAAAAAGTGAAGAATCATTACCCAATCGATGCCTCTAAAAATCCCTCAAACTTTTGTCCAAATCTGAGCTTTCTATCTCAAATTTTGATAAACATGGCTAAACCCTCGTTTTTGAAATGTTTATAACTGCCGAGTGATTCCTTCTTCGCAAACACGGAAGAACCCTTGCGTTCGCTAAGCACAAACTTGCTTCAGTCCAAAATTATTCATCGCGAACGTGATATCCTAATCGCAAATGCGAAGCTTATTCAGCTTGACCCTACGCAAACACGGGACCATCATCGCGAACGCGTAGGCAAATTGCCCGGAGACTTAGTTGACCAGCTTTCTCTACGCAGACGCGGGACCCTCATCGCGAACTACTTCTTACCTCAGAGCTTCGCAAACGTGGGACCTACATCGCGAACGCGAAGAACAAATCCTCTCCTGCCTCCAGCTCCCCTTCACGCACGCGGTACTTCCCTCGCGAATGCGAAGAAGGAAACCAACAACTAGAAACACCAGAAATTCTGCAACTTCAACAACTCCAATTTTTGTTCGTTAACCACTCGGAATCCACCCGAGGCCCCCGAGACCTCAACCAAATAACCGACAAATCCTAAAACATCATATGAACTTAGTCGAGCCCTCAAAAGACATCAAACAACAACAAAAACACGAATCACTATCCAATCCAAACTTAATGAACTTCGAAACTTCAAACTTCTACAACCGATGCCGAAACCTATCAAATCACATCCGATTGACCTCAAATTTGGCACACAAGTCATAATTGACATTACAGACCTATTCCAACTTCCGTAATCGGAATCCGACCCCGATATCAAAAATTCCATTTCCGGTCAAACTTCCCAAAAATTCAACTTTTTCCATTTCAAGGCTACTTCAGCTACAGACCTCCAAAACACAATCCTTACGCACTCCTAAGGCCAAAATCAGCTAACCGAGCTAATGGAACGATGAAACTCCATTCTGGGGTCATCTTCACACAGTTCTAACTACGATTAAAATATTAGAACTTAAGCTTCCGTTTTAGGGAGTAAGTGTCCCAAATCACTCCTAAATCTAAAACAGAATCTCCTGGCAAGTCACATAAGCAGAAAAAGATACGGGAAAAGCAGTAAATAGGGGATCAAGGCTATTACTCTCAAAATGACCGGCAGGGTCGTTACACCCTCCCCCTCTTAAAACAATCGTTCGTCCTCGAACGAGTATAGAGACATACCTGAAGTGGTGAAAAGATTAGGATAACGGCAGCGCATATCATGCTCGGTCTCCCAAGTTGCCTCATCGACTGGCGGACCCCTCCAGTGAACCTTCACTGAAGTAATTTTCTTTGACTTCAACTTTTGAACCCGCCTGTCCAAAAGAGCCACTGGCTCCTCAACATAAGACAAATCCTTGTCCAACTGGAGTGAGCTGAAATCCAACACATGAGACGGTTCGCCATGATACTTCCAGAACGTAGAAACATGGAATACTAGATGAACTCCTGCTAGACTGGGAGGCAAGGCAAGCTCCCCAACTCACCGCAATACCTTGAATGAGCCAATAAACCTTGGGCTCAACTTACCCTTCTTTCCGAACCTCATAACACCCTTCATGGGCAAAACCCGGAGCAAGACCTCCTCTCCAACCATGAATGCAACATCGAGAACCTTCCGATCCGCGTAAATTTTCTGTTTGGACTGGGCTGTGCGAAGTCGATCCTGAATCACATTAACCTTCTCCAAAGCATCCTGAACCAAGTCCGTACCCAATAACCTAGCCTCGCCAGGCTCGAACCAACCCACTGGAGACCGGCACCGTCTACCATACAAAGCCTCATACGGTGCCATCTGAATGCTCGACTGATAATTATTGTTGTAGGAAAACTCCGCAAGTGGCAAGAACTGATCCTAAGAACCTCCAAACTCCATCACACACGCACGGAGCATATCCTCTAGTATCTAAATAGTGCTGCTCAGACTGTCCGTCCATTTGAGGGTGAAATGTTGTGCTTAACTCAACCCGAGTACCTAACTCATGATGTACGGACCTCTAGAACCGTGATGTAAACTGCATACCCCTGTAAGAGATGATAGATACCGGCACGCCATAAAGCCTAACAATCTCGCGGATATAAAATCGAGCCAGCTGCTCGGAAGATTAAGTAGTCATCACTGGAATGAAATGAGATGACTTGGTCAGCCTACCACAATCACCTAAACTGCATCAATCTTCCGTTGAGTCCGTGGAATCCCAACAACAAAATCCATAGTGATCCGCTCCCATTTCCACTCCGGAATCTCTAACTTCTGAAGCAACCCACCCGGCCGCTGATGCTCATACTTCACCTGCTAGAAATTTAGACACCGAGCTACATATTCCACTATGTCCTTCTTCTTTCTCCTCTACCAATAATGCTACCTCATGTCCTAATACATCTTCACGGCACCCGAAAGAATGGAGTACCGTGAACTGCGAGCCTCCTAGAGAATCATCTCACGCAAACCATCTACATTGGGCACACATAGCTTGCCTTGCATACTCAATGCACCATCATCTCCAATAGTGACCTCCTTAGCATCACCGTGCTGAACCATGTCCTTAAGGACAAGCAGATGGGGGTCATCATACTGACGCTCCCTGATACGATCATAAAGAGAAGACTGAGAGACCACATAAGCCAAAACTAGACTCGGCTCAGAAATATCCAATCTGACAAACTGGTTGGTCAAGGCCTGAACATCCAATGCCAACGGCCTCTTTGCTGCTGGTAGATATGCTAAGCTCTCCAAGCTCTCCGCCCTGCGACTCAAGAAATCGACCACCATATTGGCCTTCCCGAGATAGTATAGAATAGTGATATCATAATCCTTAAGCAGCTCTAACCACCTTCGTTGACCCAAGTTAAGATCATTCTGCTTGAACAGATGTTGCAAACTCCGGTGATCAGTGTAGATCTCAAAAGGGACACCGTACAAATAGTGCCACCAAATCTTCAAGGCATGAACAATAGCTGCTAACTTAAGGTCGTGGACAAGATAATTCTTTTCATGCACCTTCAGCTGTCTGGACGCATAGGCAATCAACCTACAGTCCTGCATCAACACCGCATCGAGACCAACCTGTGACGCATCACAATATATAGTATAAGACCCTGAACCTGTAGGAAATACCAATACTGGGGTTGTAGTCAAAGCTGTCTTGAGCTTTTGAAAGCTCTCCTCACACTCTTTTGTCCATTTGATGGAGCACCCTTCTGGGTCAGCCTGGTCATAGGTGCTGCAACAGATGAGAAACCCTCTACAAATCGATGGTAATACCCCGCCAAACCGAGAAAACTCCGGATCTCCGTAGCTGAGGACGGTCTATGCCAACTCTGCACTGCTTCAACCTTCTTCGGATCCACCTTGATCCCCTCACCCGACACTACGTGACCCAAAAATTCCAATGAGTCTAACCAGAACTCATACTTTGAGAATTTTGCATATAACTTCTATTCTCTCAAGGGATGAAGCACAGTCCTCAGGTGTTGCTCATGATCCTCCCGACTCCAAAGTACACCAAAATATCGTCAATAAAAACAATAATGAATGAGTGAAGATAGGGTTGGAATGCACTGTTCATCAAATGCATAAATGTTGCTGGGGCGTTGGTCAACCCAAATGACATCACAAGGTACTCGTAGTGACCATACTAGGTCCTGAATGCAGTCTTCGGATATCTGGCTCCTGAACCTTCAACTGATGATAGCCTGAACGCAAGTCAATCTTGGAAAACACTCTGGCACCCTATAACTGATCAAATAGATCATCAATGCGAGGCAAGGGATACCTGTTCTTCACTGTAACTTTGTTCAACTGGCGATAATCAATGAACATACGCATAGAACCATCCTTTTATTCACAAACAAGACAGGATCACCCGAAGGTGACACAGTGGGTCGAATGAAGCCCTTATCAAGCAATTCCTGTAACTGTTCCTTCAACTCCTTCAACTCAGGAGGGCCATACGATATGGAGGAATAGATATAGGCTGAGTACTCGGCAAGAAATCAATACCAAAGTCGATATCTCTATCGGGTAATATGCCTGGAAGATTGATAACTGTGATTTTAACACGTTTTATGCCCATACTTGCCTATGCTTTATGCATGAATTGTCACAAAATAGACCCTGAATGCTTACAAAGTGCGCTTGATTGCAGGTTTGAGCGACAAGATGACAAAAGTAAAAAATCGGCTCGAAACAGAGTGAAACCTGCTCAAGTGTCAAAAATCATTAAAGTGGGGACAAGAGGACCTACCGCGGACCGCACTGATTTGCCAAGCGGCCGCGCTAGGATATTGAGAGAGTATACATTTCAAGGGTTTCCATGCGCGGTCCGCGCCCCTTTCCACGCGGTCAGCGCTTGTGTCGACGCGGTCGCGCTTCATTGTTGCGCGGCCGCGCTACCTTCTTGCGCGGTCCGCGTCCCCAACTTCAGAAGTGAGTGATCAAAGTCCAAGACCCCTACGCGGCCGCGCTGCATTTATGCGCGGTCCGCGCCATCCCCGCAGGGGTATTTTTTTCCTGTTTTTCTAGCCTAGTATAAATAGAATATTTTATTATTTCTAGGTTAAGAATTAGATATCAGATAGCAGCAGCACTCGTGAGACTCAAGTTTTAGCCTATTTTGGGCATTTTCATCTTGTTTTATCGTGGATTCTTGTAGATTAACATTCTAGTTAATTAATATGTTGATTTTATCTACTACTTCTTCTATTTCTGTTGCTATTATGTCTAGCTAAACCCCTTAGCTAGGGTTGTGGCTCAACCCTAGTGTGGGTAATTAATGGGTGTGATTGTTTAATGCTTGAATGATGTTAGGTGTTTGCTATTTGTGTTAATTTTATGATTTAATTAGGATTTGGTGGTTGCAAACACTAAGTCTAGCCTAGTGGGTCTTGACTCTTCTTGTAGAAAGAGTGTCTATGACTCCAAAGCTAACCCAACAAGGAATTGGGATGGACCCATGAGAATGGTAGTCCCAATTAACGGGTTAAACCTCGAGAGAGTAATTACCCAACTTGAACCCTAAGTTGCTTGGGCTTGTTGGCCTACCCAATTGGTCTCGAGAGAGTCAATTGGGAAAATCACTCTTTCTACCGAGAGGTGTGAGAGTGAGTGTAATCGTTCAACGGTTATAACATAAGCCCCATAATCATCATTCTTGTATTAGGAATCTCTACCCGTTAGTTGACCATCTAGGGAAATTCCACGACCCTAGTGTCTTTCTCTATCTTGCATACAACCTAGAATTAATATCTTAGCATAATTTAGTTATAATTAGTAGTTGTTAAATTGTAGTTGATAATCATAAAAACCCAAAAATGTTAGAAGATCAATTAGAAGCAAACACGCATTTCTAGACTAAGCAAATATCCAACTCCCTTTCTAGCTCCCTGTGGAAATTGACCCCGATACCACTATTGGGTAAAAGTATTAGCGCCCACTCTTCCTAAGGTTGAGTCCGCTGCGATCACTTTTTGGCGCCGTTGCCGGGGAGCTTACGGTGTTGACTATTTATGTAGCTAGTTTTGTGTTTTGCTTCTCTTTCCTTCTTTTTACTAACTTTATTTGTGTTGATCCATCAGGTACACATGGCTCTAAACGGAAATGACCCTCTTGGCAATGCCTTGGCGGGGGAGGGGGTTGAAGATGTTGAGCAAGATGAGCTTCCGGTACCTCAAGTACCACAGAGAGGTAGAAATGCCAATGCTAATGCAAATGGCAACAATCCTATTCCAGACCCTCCTCCGCCACCGCCAAGAGCGGTCCCAAGAGTTCTTCCTAATCAAGGGTACGCAAGTGCCATCGTTCCTCCCCGAATCCGGGCGGGGAACTTTCAAATCACAAATGTCATGTTGACCTTGCTCGAGCAAAGGGGATATTTTACGGGTGCCTCCGACCAAAATGCATACAAGCACTTGAAGGGGTTTGTAGATACTTGCTGGGGCAGCAAACAAACAAACGTGTCAGAGGATGCGTTGAGATTGAGGCTTTTCCCGTTTTCTCTTCGGGGCAAAGCGTTGGACTAGTTAGAAAGGATACCAAATCATTCTATCACCACATGGGATGAATTGGCGGACAAATTTATTGCCAAGTTCTTTTCTCCAAGTCATATGGCGGCTCTTCGGGATGAGATTCTAGCCTTCAAGCAAATGCCAACGGAACCATTGCATGAGATCTGGGAGCTATTTAGAACAATGGTGAAGGAGTGCCCTAACAATGACATGACTGAGGCGATGATCCAGCAGACTTTCTATAGGGGCATCAACACCACGAATCAATGCATTGTGAACCAATTGGCCGGTGGGAACTTTATGAAACTTTCTTATCAAGAGGCATGTGACGTACTTGATGAAATGGCCGACACCTCTTCGGTATGGAAAAGCCGAGCGAATGTACCCCAAGGTGACCCCACGGTCATCCATTTGCACAAGGAGTTGAGTGATCATGGCCAAGCTATTGCCGAACTTACAACAACAATGAATCAGTTGGCGAAGGCGCAATTGCAACAAGTACAAAGCCCGCGCCAAGTCAATGCAGTGGAGAATGTTTCTATGCTAAAAAGGAGGCAAAGAGGGCAACAACAACCTCAAGGTAATGGTGAGCAGTTTGACAACAACAATGATGGTGGTGGTTATTCGATCGAGTGTTTTGATGATCAAAGTGAGGAATGCCAATATGCCAATAACTACCAAGGAAATAGAGGAAATCAAGGGAATCAACAATGGCGCCCCCAAGGAAATTGGGGCAATCAACAAGGAGGCGGCAACTGGAATAACAATAATCAACAACAAGGTGGTAACAATTGGAACAATAACAATCAGAACAACAATTGGGGTAATCAAGGTAATAACCAAGGCAATTGGAATGGGAACAACAACAATTGGAACAACAATAATAGCAATCAAGGAGGGTGGAATAATGGTGGTAGGGGGCAAGGCTTTCAAAGGCCCCCCATGTTCTAACAACCAAATAATCCACCCCCCTTTCAGTCACAAGGGCCTAGTTCTTCTGGAAGTGATATGGGACGGATAGAAATGATGTTTGAGCAGATGATGAAAAAGAACCAAGATTCTGACGCACAATTGGCTTCGCATAACACATATATCCAAAACCTAGAGGTGCAAATAGGACAAATTTCTCAAGCTTTAAATACCCGACCAAAAGGTGCGCTACCAAGTGATACGGTAGTGAACCCGAAGGGGGATAACAATCATGTGATGGCGGTTACAACTAGGAGTGGAAGAGGCGGTGATGTGCATGCCTCGGTTGAGAATCAAGTTGTGAATGATGAAATTGAGTTGCATGATGATGATGCACCTTTGAATGTTGACAATGTGGTTGAACCAATAGTGACAAATGATGTGCGGATTGATATTGATGATGAGGCCGGGGTAGAGACTCAAGATACCGTGAACCCGTCTAGGGAACACATTATTGATATACCCGAGCCGGCGGTGCCCAAGGCCAAGGCACCCTTGCCTAGACCACCTCCACCATATCCTCAGCGGTTAGCAAAGCAAAAGAACGACAATCAGTTCAAGAAATTCATAGACATGATGAAGAGCCTCACAATCAATGTTCCTTTAGTGGAGGCACTTGAACAAATGCCTGGGTACGCAAAATTTATGAAGGATTTAGTCACCAAGAAGCGTTCTATGGAGTGTGAAACAATAAAGATGACGCACCAAGTTAGTGCGATTGTGCATTCNAAAACATCAAAAAATAGAAAAATCAATCAAAAACTCACTGTTTCATTAGCTTTGCTTCAGTCTAGTTTCAAATTCTGTTGTGGATGCTTTCATTTTGGGTTTTATACGAGTACTAGCAGCATCAGGGGCTTTGAATTTGTGTTGGTGATTATTGGCCATTTAGTTGTAGCTGAATTCAAGTGTGTTTGAGTAATTGGTATTGGGTTTGGCTTGGGTGGAGTTGATTTCAAAAGTTCTCAGTGGATTGAACTAGTTGCTGGCTGGTCCATTCCTGTTTGTTGCTCGTGTAGACTGCTGCTAACTGATTTGCTTCTTAATTCCTAAAACCAGGTACACATTCAAGTTTCTTCGATGTAATCTCCTGATTGAAAGGGAAACGCATTATCAATGGAATGTGCAGAGCATTTTAGTTCGAGTTTGTCTAATATGTGATGATGTAGTCTGTTAGGTTGAAATTACTTTCAATTTGTCTAGTTAAACTTTGTTACTGATTTTAATTATGAAGGTTGTTCTAATGAACGATAGTAGATTGTTAATGTAGATCCTGGACTGTATTGATTTTGAGCTTGCAAGCTGTGAAGACTAGAAATCAGATTTAGCTTAGTTAGTTTAGTTTGTTACTTCTGTGTAGTTATCTCTTTAAATTCAAAAAAAAAAAAACAATGGAACATAGGAACAGAATCTGCTGAGCACTAGCATGTGAGCACACACATTGAAAATTAGTGCAAAGGTCTTATACATGTGAAATCTCGACAATGGCAGTAGCTTATTTAAAATTGGTAATTGTTTGGATGTTGATAATGTGTCATTAGGTAAGTATTCTATTTGGTCTATTAATACTCGTAGACGAGGTAGTTTGGTAAAATTGTATCAAGTGTTTGGTTTTGGTTAATTATTAAATGCGATTGGAGCCGTTAAATCAAGCATCATAACCTTTGTTGGGGTTCGATTGCCCACGCAATATTCCAACTGGGCGGCTGCGTTAGGCCTTACAAGGGAGGCCCATTTGCTGAAGCTCACATGCACGTTCTGACTTGCATTAGCAGGGATTTGATCCCTCAGCTTCTTAATCGCTTCTGTCCCTGTCAATCAGGTTTATTGGGCCAATCGTGTGGGCCCAATTCTCAATTCCGTTCAAATTGGTTAGTTAGCATAATTTGGGTCTTCCAAGCTAGGTAGCACATTTAAGCTAAGGGGATTTTCCTCTTGTTTGGAGGTGGACTTGAGTTTGAAGGCCCGGATTCTTTAATTATTAACTAGGCCCTTTAGAGATAACACTACGATAGAAAATCATAGTTTTCTTTTAGGATGGCCTTTAAATAAAACATGAGATGAGCCTCGCCGCATAAAACATAAAATTGTGGGGCCCTCATTAAATACTTTATTAAAATATTTAGAAATTCAGGACATGCCATTTAGCGAATCTTCATGGCTTCCCGCAAAGTTAATAAGACGCTAGCCACTTTATGCGCGCTTTCAATAATATTACTTTCCTAAACTCGGGTGTGCATTTCATGCAACCCAAATCCAAATCCCAAAACGTTGAATAAGAGATGTCGAGGATCCGGGTGCATTTCATGTGACGTGATCCGAAAACACGCTCTTAAACGGCGTTCACTTTCATAAAAACTAATTAAAAGCGGTTAAACAAAATTGCACTATAGGTTCGAACATGTGCAAAATTAGATTTTTAGCCATTTATAATAATTTAAGCGACCGTGCTAGAACCACGGGATCCGGGGGTGCCTAACACCTTCCCTCGGGTCAACAGAATTCCTTATTCAGAATTTCTGGTTCGCAGACTTCAATTGGGAAGTCGAAATTTTCCTCGATTTGGGATTTAAATTAAATCGGTGACTTGGGACACCAAAAGCCCGTCCTATCCCAAGTGGCGACTCTATAAAATAAATAAATAATCCCATTTCGAATAATGTCACTTTAAATGGAAAAACTCCCTTATACATTACCTTTCGGGGTAGGTGTGTAAAAAAGGAGGTGTGACAGTTGCTGTTTGGTAAAGCTTGCCACTTCCGGTGGAACTTGAGCACAAGGCTATGTGGGCATTAAGAAAGTTGAACTTGGAAAGGGATGTTGCAGCCAATCTCCGAGTGGAGCAATTGAATGTGCTTGATGAGTTTAGATTTCATGCCTACTCCAGCTCGTCTTTGTACAAGGACAAGATGAAGTACCTCCATGACAAGTATGCTCAGGGTAAAGAATTCAAGATGGGTGACATGGTTCTTCTTTTCAACTCCCGGTTGAGGTTATTCCCGGGAAAGCTCAAGTCTAGGTGGAGTGGTCCATTTGAAATTGTTGGGGTGACCCCATTTGGTGCTATTGATCTCAAGAACAACAACGGTGAAGTTTTCCGAGTCAATGGGCATCGTGTGAAGCATTACTTGGGGAAGATTGATGACAGCCACGTGGTAGCACTCCTTCATTTGAAGTGATATTATGGTAAAATGCATTGTGCCGCGACGTTAAATCAGGCGCTTCTTGGGAGGCAACCCATGTCTTTTTCTTTCTTTTTATTTTTCCGTTGTAGATTAGGATTTTTCAACTCATGGTTTGTGAGATGTTGCAGGGTTGATGTTGGACCAGTGCAGGGCAAAAGAAGCAAAAATTTTAAGGTCTCTGAAGTTTGCCTACGCGGCCGCGCACCAAAATAGTGCGGTCCGCGTAGGCTGGTGAAATGGGAGCTGAGTCTCTGAAGTTTGCTGCGCGGTCCGCATGATATTTTTGTGCGGTCCGCGCGGGAGAAGCCCAAATTACATACTCTCTTAACTTTCCCACGAGGCCGCGCACCAAAACAGTGCGGTCCGCGTGGTTTGTTCAGGCAATTAAGGATGCTGAAAATCCAGCGCGGTCCGCGGCCATTTCTGCGCGGCAGCGCTGGTGGGTAAGTAATGGGTCCCACAGTGTTTTCTATAAATAGAGACCTAGACTTCATTTTAACCTTTTCGCCAATTTTCTACCTGAGCTCTCAAATTTTCACTGTGCATCAAAACAACTTGCTTCGAGTAGTTAAAAACTGGTAACATTCCTCACTAATCTCATTCATAGTTTATTTTATTTTATTTTGCTTCCTGTTAGTATAACTTCTTATTTTCTTCTTTCTATCTTAGTTTTACCTGTTAGGGTAGATTTTGTGTGTTTATGTGAAACAATGGGCATGATTTCTTGATTAGTAACTGAGTAGGGACAATAAGGACCCATAATTTGAACAAATAAATTGGACTTAAATGGAAATCCCCATCCTCAGTTCATTGTGTGCCCTACGCGGCCGCGCGTCCCTTCTGCGCGGTCCGCGCCAGCCTAGCGCGGCCGTGATCCAAAACTGTGCGGACCGCGTCGGTGAGATTCAGAGAGGGGTGTCTCTGGAACATCTTATGCGCGGTCCGCACTCCAGTTTTACGCGGTCCGCGCTATCCAGCGCGTCCGCGTGGCTCTTTTGCGCTGTTCGCGCCCCTTCTATTCTACAACCCTATTTCTAAACTATGCTTTCAACTGTACCATCCAATTCACTGCATATGCTTCAACTAACAATGTTAGACTTTCCTTTGCAGATCATGGTTAAGCAATGAGGAGGAAAAGAACAACAACCCGGGAGGGGTGGTTCCTCTCGAGGGGGAAAAGGAAAGCGGGTTGTTAAACTCACTCCAAAGACTCGGGAGAATATAAAAAAGACCCGCAAGATAATACGGGCAAGCTGATAGAGCTGCCTCCCACTCTTCGGGGAGTGAGTATGCACCATCCCGGAGCATCACCTCAGAATCAGCCCCCACTCACACCTCTGACCATTTCCAACTACATGACACGCCTCCACCTTCACCTACCTCCAAGAGACCGGTCAATGTAATTTCGGACTCGTCTGATGAGTCCGAAGATAGAAGTGAGGCACAATACTCCACCTCCCCCACAGCTTCATTATCTGGGGAGAGTGTAGGATATGGTGAGGGGAGTGAGCCCCAAGTTGGTGGTGTTGATAGAACAAGAAAACCGGAAGCATGGGCTGATAGATTTGTAAGTGAAATAGCCTTCCACAGATTTCGAGAGTGGTGGCCCAAAAGAAAATTGATTCTGGAGAGGCAATTTTATTGACTCTGATCTTCTTCCTCTAAACCCACATGTGCAAGCACAATTCCGTACTAGAGAGGTTTGGTCGTTATTCAAGGAACGTTGCATAGTCGCAAATGAACATATGGTGAAAGAATTGTACTGCAATGTTTATCATGTAGTGAAAGACTCAAAGGCGACCCAAGTGAGGGACAAAGTGGTGATGTTTGATGGGAAGTCTCTAAATGAATTTTTGGGGTTCAATGAAGAGGACGAAACCCAATACTTAGAAAAGTTGGCAATGAAAGAAGAGGTTCGCCCGTGGTTGGCCCAGCACTTGGCAGCCCCGGGCACTGTCCCAGTTTGGTTGAAAGCAGGAGAGAAGATTCTGAGAAACACATTCAGTTTTGAAGCAAAGGGTTGGTTGGCCTTCGTGTGTAGTAGGCTTGACCCCTCCACTCATGATCACACAGTTCCTATTCCCCGTGCAGTATTAGTGGCATCCATTATGGCTGGTTTTCCTCTGAATGTGGGCAACATCATGTCAAGGGTGATTTCTACGGTCGGGCAGGAGACCAACACAAACTACCCCTTCCCGAACACTCTTTCCCTGTACTTTAAAGAATTGAAGGTGAAGAAGAAGAGGTTTGATGTCCAGGTAGATCCAGTGGCCCCCTACTCATGGTACAGTCAGTTGGGTCCCGACAACCCAAAGAGGTCCAAAAAGCCTCAGGCATCCACTTCCACTGCACCTGGCCAGTCTGAGGAGCCAGCGGTTATTGAGCAGTCCACTGAGCCTTCCGCCATCCCTGCTACCAGTGAGACATTGCCTCAGGGCCCTTCTACTATTGCTGGTCCATCTACTGCAGCAGACCCGAATGTCCCTTCATTGAAGACTCACCGGTTCACTGCCCACCAGCTTGCTCAGTCTCTAGCCAGTTTGAACAACTGGATGTCAGCTGCGACATCCAAGTTGTCAAACTTGGCCACTGTAGTTCAGGCACAGTCAGCCCCTTCCACAGTTGAGATCCCTCCTTCTATTGAGGAGACACTGAAGAAGATCCTGGCCAACCAGGAAAAGATGATGGAGACACAGAATGCCTTGGCTAAGGCAGTTGGAGCACACAGCACAGCACTTGGTAAACTTGCTAAGGAACACAGGAAATTGAGNTGATCCCATGGTCTAAAAGCATTATGTTGTGTTTAGGATGGTGAAAATTGTGGCCTTTGAGACTCTTGTGTTGACCAAACAATCATCATATGGTCTTGTGGGGCCATTGTGCGCTTGAATTGGAACTAAGGTCGTTGTGGGCTCTCAACTCGATGTCTTTAGCAATCCCTGAGTGTGTGTGGTGAGAATTCGAATTGTGAGTCTAAGCTCCAAGCCGATGGTCTAGAACTTGCCCTGAATGTTTGTTGAGGCGAAATCATAGGTGAAACTTGACTTGAGAAGTGAATATAGGCCTTCCTTGATCCGAACTTCCAAATTTGAACAATTTCCATGACCTACCAATGAAATGATCCCTAGTTCAACCCTTTTGAGCCTTAAACTTTCTTCTTTCATGAACCAAAGCTACAAGCCTATACCCGTTCTCAATGAGACCCTCTCTTGGCACCCAAATCTTCCCTTGAGTAATGGCAAATATCTAAGTTTGGGGGGGAGAGACAAGAAAGGCATCAATGTGGTAAAGAGGCACAAAAGCAAAAGAAAAGGGAGGCAATGAAACAGAGAAAAAGACAAAAAGAAATACAAAAGTGAATAAGAACCAAAAAAAAGGGGATTCAAAGAAAACAAAGTGAAAAAAAAAGGTTGTGTAAAAGTAGAAAAAGGAGAAAGGTTTGAATTGCAAAAGAAAGAGTGACAATGTGTCTCTCTAACCCCTTGAAAGAAGTGAAATACTCAAATGAGTCAAAAAGTATGCCAAAATGAATCAAAAGAAGTGCTGAAGGGAAGATTGAACCTAAATGAACAAAAACATATCCTACCTTTACCCAAAAGCCTTCACAATGACTCCTCAAAAGCCCTATATGATCTCGAGTTGAGGGAAGCTTACATTAGTGGATACTTACATAAGGGGCAAGCATATGGTACCTAAAGCTGGACTTATGACCTTCTTTGTGAGAGAAATGAGTGAAAAATCCATCAACCTCGGGTTGTGTGTCAGTACTCTAAAAGGTGAGGTTCGCTTAGGGAGAGTTGAGGATGTGTGAGTTTGGGTTCCACAATGACCAAGGTATTTGAGAAAAGCGCCTTGATGAAATGAGTCAACCCTTGATGCTCTTGTGTCACATTTGATCCATAGTTCTTAAAAGTTTAAAAATGTGTTAATGATGCATTCGTATTGAGGGCAATTGTTAGTCCCAATTGATGCGTGATGAGGCTTCCTTAGGATAAGCTAAAATTACTTGGATGGTTCCTTTTGAGGGGTGGGTCTTATCTTATTTGCTTGAGGACAAGCAAAGGTTTAAGTTTGGGGGAGTTGATAATTGTGATTTTAACACGTTTTATGCACATACTTGCCTATGCTTTATGTATGAATTGTCATAAAATAGACCCTGAATTCTTACAAAGTGCGCTTGATTGCAGGTTTGAGCGACAAGATGACAAAAGTAAAAAATCGGCTCGAAACGGAGTGAAACCTGCTCAAGTGTCAAAAATCATTGAAGTGGGGACAAGAGGACCTAGCGCGGACCGCACTGATTTGCTACACGGCCGCGCTAGGAGATTCATAGAGTATACATTTCAACGGTTTCCATGCGCGGTCCGCGCCCCTTTCCACGCGGTCAGCGCTTGTGTCCACGCGGTGGCGCTTCATTGTTGCGCGGTCCGCGCCCATCAGCCTGCGCGGCCGCGCTACCTTCTTGCGCGGTCCGCGTCCCCAGCTTCAGAAGTGAGTGATCAAAGTCCAAGACCCCTACGCGGCCGCGCTGCATTTCTGCGCGGTCCGTGCCAGCCCCGCAGGGGTATTTTTGTTCAGTTTTTCTAGCCTAGTATAAATAGAATATTTTATTATTTCTAGGTTAAGAATTAGATATCAGATAGCAGCAGCACTCGTGAGACTCAAGTTTTAGCCTATTTCGGGCATTTTCATCTTGTTTTATCGTGGATTCTTGTAGATTAACATTCTAGTTAATTAATATGTTGATTTTATCTACTACTTCTTCTATTTCTGTTGCTATTATGTCTAGCTAAACCCCTTAGCTAGGGTTGTGGCTCAACCCTAGTGTGGGTAATTAATGGGTGTGATTGTTTAATGCTTGAATGATGTTGGGTGTTTGCTATTTGTGTTAATTTTATGATTTAATTAGGATTTGGTGGTTGCAAACACTAAGTCTAGCCTAGTGGGTCTTGACTCTTCTTGAGAAAGAGTGTCTATGACTCCAAAGCTAACCCAACAAGGAATTGGGATGGACCCATGAGAATGGTAGTCCCAATTAACGGGTTAAACCTCGAGAGAGTAATTACCCAACTTGAACCCTAAGTTGCTTGGGCTTGTTGGCCTACCCAATTGGTCTCGAGAGAGTCAATTGGGCAAAATCACTCTTTCTACTGAGAGGTGCGAGAGTGAATGCAATCTTGCAACGGTTATAGCATAAGCCCCATAATCATCATTCTTGTATTAGGAATCTCTACCCGTTAGTTGACCACCTAGGTAAATGCCACGACCCTAGTGTCTTTCTCTATCTTGCATACAACCTAGATTTACTATCTTAGCATAATTTAGTTATAATTAGTAGTTGTTAAATTTTAATTGATAATCATAAAAACCCAAAAATGATAGAAGATCAATTAGAAGCAAACACGCATTTCTAGACTAAGCAAATATCCAACTCCATTTCTAGCTCCCTATGGAAATTGACCCCGATACCACTATTGGGTAAAAGTATTAGCGCCCACTCTTCCTAAGGTCGAGTCCGCTGCGGATCAAAGATCAGCTGGAAATACATCTTGGAAATCCCTCACTACCGGGACTGACTCAATTGTAGGGGTATCAATACTGACATCTCTCACATGAGCTAGATACGCATCACACCCCTTATCAACCATTCGTTGAGCTTTAAGAAACGAAATAACTCTGCTAGAAGTATAATATAAGGTACCTCTCCGCTCTAACCGCGGTAAGCCTTGCATAGCAAGTGTCACGGTCTTGGCATGACAATCAAGAATAATATAATGGGGCGACAACCAGTCCATGCCCAAAGTAATATCAAAATCTACCATACTGGGCAATAATAGATCGGCTTTGGTCTCAAAACCACTAAGAACAACCAAACACGGCCAATATACATGGTCAACAACAATAGAATCTCCCACTGGTGTAGACACATAAATAGGAGAACTCAAAGAATCAAGGGATACACCAAAATACAGAGCAAAATAAGATGACACGTAGGAATAAGTAGAGCCTGGATCAAATAAAACTAACGCATCTCTATGACAGATCAGAACAATACCTATAATGATTGAGTCGGAAACAACTGCCTCCGTACGAGCAGGAAAAGCATAATATCTGGCCTGACCTCCCCCTCTAGGGCGACCTCTACCTGCCCGACCTCCACCTCGAGCTGGCTGAGCAGGTGGAGTGGTAATTGGTATTGTAATCATAGCCTGAGGACCCGGTGGAGCACGCGGTGCCTGAGAAGTCTGTGGAGGTGCACCCCTCCTAAGTCTGGGGAAATCCCTCACCATATTACTAGTGTCGCCACACTCAAAACAATCTCTCGGAGGGCGTGGCTGTTGTGCCTAGCTTGAGCTAGGTCTGCTGGACTGACCGCTGAAAGCACCCTGTGCAGGAGGTGCACTAGATACTGGTGGTGCATAATAAGGCTCCTGGGGCCTAGGAATATCCGGAATACCACTGGCGGCTGGAAGTGCTAAATGAACAGGGCGACTTACATAGCCCCTACCATGACGAACTGCCGATGGGGCACGAGTACAACTATAAGTGCCAGACTCTTAAGACCTCTTGGCCTCCCTCTCCTCTCTCTTCCGAACAAGCATACCCTCCACTCTCCTAGCAATACCCACAACCTGTAGGTATGAAATATCCATCTCCAACTCCCGGGCCATGCTAAGCCTGTTACTGGGGTAGAGCCCCTCGATTAACTGACGGACCCTCTCTCGAACTGTAGCAACCAAGGCTGGTGCATGCCTCGCCAAATCACTGACATAAACCGCACTTTGACACAGTCATAGCACCCTGGCGCAAACTGCTCGAACTCGGTGCGCCATGCATCTTTGAAACTCTGGGGAACATACTCCCTAACAAACATATCCGAGAATTGAGTCCGAGTAAGTGAAGTTGCCTCAGCTGGACTACCCAACTCATAATCACGCCACCACTGATAGGCCGCTCCTCTAAGCTGGAACGTAGTGAAAGAAACCCCACTCGACTCCGCTACACCCAAAGTACGGAAGATACAATGGCACTCCTCAAGAAAACCCTGGGTATCCTCTGATGCCAAGCCACTAAAAGTAGGAGGGTGGTACTTCTTGTACCTCTCTAGCCTGAGCTGCTCATCAGAAACTGCTGCCCTACCCTCGGGCCGAACTGGGGCTACCGGCTATACTGGTATAACCTCTGGAACCTGATCGACCTGAACCCGCTTCTCTGGGGTGTGGCCGGCGGGAGTCTGTGCTCCCCCCCCCCCCCCCCCCCC